>NC_069505.1:155762537-156062537 GCF_027579735.1 Bombina bombina
CAAATAAAGATAACAAGAGAACGAAGAAATATGTATAATAGGAGTAAACTAGAAATTTGCTTAAAATTGCATATTCTATCTGAATCACAAAAGAAAAAATTTGGGTTTAGTGTCCCTTTAAATGTAATATTCAATAATATTCGAATTAGAAACATTCAAATTGATATATTTGTATCTATTATGTATCAATGTACTAAATTCTCTACCACATTAACTATTGAACTTCTGAATAGTATTTGTTAAATCGAATGTTACATTCTAAATTTCGATTGTGGACATTCGATCTAATTATGAACATTCAAATTCAAAAGTGACAATCGAAAACTGTAGATAGCATTCGATTATAGAATTTTTGAGAATATTCGTTCTTGTCAACATTCAAATATAAACACATTTGCCCATCCTTAATCATGTCACATTCAAACTTTAATATTTTCATCAAACATAAAAACAATAAGTTTCTATTGTGATGATACCCCCAGGTGCAACTAGATTGAAATTAACAGCTAAATCTCCAATAAACATGAAGTTCAGTCAACTCCACCCATTCTCTGTTTATCAAAATTTATATCTGATTGTTCCTATCACCCATAGGTAGTTCTCCTCTTTCAGAGGCACCAATAAGCTAAGGGAGGGTGCACCTGGCTAGTAGGCTATATGTGTTCCTTGTTGACTACCTCCTCTTTTTTTTGGACAAATTGCTACCTCAAATTAGAGATATTTATTGTTAACACCACTTGTCCTATAATACAAAAGTGACATTAACAAAAGGTTACCATGCTTGTCACTTACCTCAAACATATAACTATTCCAATTGATGTACATGCTCTGTGTGTGGGTAACAGTGGTTTTTACTGGGCTTTTTTATTTTTCAGTCATGCTAAGCTATTTATAAAACTTGTTCCTTGCATGGTTCCCTAACTATCTCTTGATATATATGTGTGTGTGTGTATGTGTGACTTGAGCATGCTCAGTTCACATTTTAATAAGTTAAAATAAGAATGGAGATCAAATTTTTTTTCTATGAAAATTTAAACTAAATATAATAATCATTGATTGGATCTAAGTGCATGGTAGTTCCAGAAATTAAATTGTGAGGAGTCAAACACTTTACTTACAGGACGCTCTGGACTGAGTCAAGGAGACTCATGTGCATTGTTGAATGTGTGAAGATGGTTATGTGGGTGTTCTAGTTGGGTGGTACCAGGCAATCCAGGGAAGTGGCTTGTCAGGAAGAGACAGTGGGAGACAGAAGCAATTGTCTTTCTTCTCTTTAGCCTGAGCACAAAGAGGTGAAACCTAAGAGATGATTTTGCACCCTCACATATTTGCCACTCGTTTGGATATTAATTTGAAAGCTAAATAGCAAAAATATATGAAATAGTTAAAGATGCACATTTTGATATATATTTTTATTTTTGCTAAGTGAAATCAACTGTATTCATGCACAAACACCTTTTTTATTAGATTTATTGGTGGCCATTCTTTTCTTTAACATGGCAGTGTGTATTATGCCCACTGTAGATCTGTGCCCTCTCCCTCCCCCACCAAAAAATTACCTTTGTTTACCCAATCCAACGTAAGAGTCAAACAGCTATGGTTTAAATACTTAGAATGCCATAATTATTGAAGCCAACACTAACCAGTTTAGATCCCCACTCTGTAATATCTAATTGAATGAGGGGCTTTGTTATCTAGTTTAGTTATTCAGGATTTACTTTTGAAATGCTGCGTCTACAAATCATACATACTTTGCAGTTAAGCCAAGCAATTGGGAAAAAAAAAAAGGTTACAAAATGGCAGCACCTATTTCTTTATGGACAATAAAACTTTCCACTTATTTTTTCAATATTTAAGAAACTAATATAATTTTAGAAAATAAATCTCCATATTTTTTTTTTATAAATCCCAACCTTTGCCTTTTTAAAATAAAAAATAAATAGCTGCAACATTGGGACTGCAAAATATTCATCTGTAAAGACATTTCAATAGGATACTGTGGAGGCTCCAGGAAATGTATATATATTTCTTTCCCTGCAAGACAGTAATCTTTGAACATTGGAGCTTTCACCTAATTGGGCAGAATACAGTCAAAATATCTAGCAATAAGCAAGAACATGCTTGGCGCACCAGAGAAATGGATCCATTTGTTCACTTATTTCCACTTGGTGCATAGCTTGAGTAATTATGAAATGCCTTTATACAATCTATGTTTGTGCTTTCATGTATCACGATTTGTTTGTGGCAGATGCAGCTTGGAAACCACACATGTTGCACCATAATTTAATTTGACCTTGTAAATGAGTGATTGTAAACAGTATGATCAGTATGATAAAGAACAACTGATCACCATAGTCTGTTTACATTAGAGTTTAGAAATTTGGCAAAAAACTTGCATTAACAGTTCCAGGAAAAATAGCTGTAGGCGTTTACCGATGCCAACTATTTGGTCTAATTTGCATAAGATGATTGAGTCGATGAAGCACAAAATAATCGCTTGGAATAAATACTCAAACTATATGCCCATATAAATAAGTGACTCTTGGTATAAATAATTAATTACATTTAACATTTTTTCTAACTTAAAACGTAGACAGAATCTGATAGAGTTCAGAGGACTCTCCTTGTTTTTTTGTGTTTTTTTCTTAGTGCAAAATGAAATATTTTTTGACGTTAAAAAAAAATTCTAAATACACTTCAGTGATAAAAAAAAAAGTCTACGCTATAGGACCACTCGGCCTTATGTCTTCCATTCGTATTTCTTCACGTCTGGCATTATGGTATGGTGTCTCTTCAAAGACTGATGGATTGTAATATGCGGATTCTCCGTATCGCACATCAAAAGAATCTCTTGGATTATCCAATCGTAGAACTAAAAATAAATAAAATATCTATAATTATTTACATATCTAATGACCCAACTAACATAGTCTAGAGCTTATTGCATACTGTATATGTGTGTGTTTTTTATGTATACACACACAACACAGTTAATATATTTATATACAAACTACATTTTAGCTCTGGGCTGAACATTATTCAAGTGGATCAATCTATATCCATATAATGTATTCAAACAATTTTCACACTCACGTAGTATGTTAATTCATTATATAAGTAGAATTGATTAATAAAAAAAAATGCATAATATAAATAAAACACAAAAGTACTTTTCAAATGAGTAGTAGATTTTTTTTTCTAACAAATCTCAGTTAATTCAGTTTTCCTCCTCCATGCATCATGTGACAGCCATAAGCCAATCACAAAATGCATATACATATGCTTTGAATTGAATTCTTGCACATACTCAGACGAAACTGGTGCCTCAGAAAGTGTGCATATAAAAAGACTGTGTACATTTTGATAATGGAAGTGAATTAGAAAGTTGTTAACAATTGTGTGCTCTATCTGAATTAGGAAAGTTTACATTTTGAGTTTAGTGGACTTTTAACATAAAATAAGATCGGCTGTTCATTCATTTCTTTCTTACCTGGTTCATTCCTTATATCCTCGTAAAGTCTCCGATGTGAAAAAGAACTTGTTTTCTTCCCTCCAAAACAGAGGAACGCTATAACGCAAACAAGTGCAACTCCCAAAAATGAGCCAATGACTGCTCCTAATATCACTCCTGAATTGCTTTCTGATTCTGTAAAATTGAAACATAGTTATGTTAGAAGGGGATCACATAATACTGTTGTAAGTACTAGATATTTTCATAGGCATGGCTCTTAAAGGGGCATTCTAATGCAAATATTGTATGCTGTGATGAATCAGAACACATAATGTTAGCATTAATGAATCTAGGTAACTATAGGATTGATCACAATATTGAGCTTGTTCTTGGCACATAATGATGTTTGAACGGTGGCCAATATTGTCAGTTTGTTTTTCCAGCAATTACAGTTACAGAATGCCTCCAAAGTTATTACCAATTAAGCACAAAATCGTTATCACTAGAATTTCAGAAAATAACTTGCCCAATACCCTGGAGAATTTTTTGCATTTTTGCTATCACTCTATTTAAACAGCAATAGAGCCTTGCTTTTTTTTTTATTATTTACCTGTCAAAACTTTGTATATATTTTTTTTAATTAGACAACCCAATGTATTAATCTAGCCCCATTTTGGTTTATTTCAATGCCACCATTCATCGCCAAATGAGATCATATAAAAAAAAAAAAAAAAGAAAGAAATTAAATTTTTCACAAACTTTGGGTTTCATACTAAAATTATTTACATACCGCTTGTGCAATCATGACACAAATGATTGTAAAAGCT
Organism: Bombina bombina; assembly: GCF_027579735.1. Lineage (NCBI taxonomy): Eukaryota > Metazoa > Chordata > Amphibia > Anura > Bombinatoridae > Bombina > Bombina bombina. Next base: position 155,766,816 of record NC_069505.1, read on the forward strand.
TCTCCGGGTTCCCTTTGTTCATAAATAGCAGACATACATGGCTAATTGTAGCTGTACACCATAATTCTATTATTCCCGGCAGTGAAGGGGTTAATTGTATAGTTTATAAAGTTAATTTAAGCTGTAGTGTAGAGATTACCCTCCCACCTGACACCTCCCACCACTGATCCCTCCCACTTCCCTCCCTCTGGTCACCACCATGTTAGTTACTAGCAAACAGTCTTCCAGTATGCAGTTTAGGTTTATTTTATTACTATTTTTTTTTATACAAATGTATTTTGCTGCAGTGTAGTGATCCTCCTTAACCCTCCCAGATCCCTGATCCCCCCCAAATAGCTTTCTAACCCTCCCGCTCCCACTAATTGCGGCCATCTTTAGTACTGGCAGCTATTTGCCAGTAGCTATAAATACATATTTGTATTTATTTATTTATTTTCCTGTAGTGTAATGGTCCCCCCACATCCCACCTCTGGTGTTCATGAGCTAGGGCCTCCCACCCCAACCTTTTTTTCTGTAGTGTAGCTTCCCATCCATCCATTCCTCCCTTTCCCTTCATTTTATTTTTTCAGTGTAGGGCCCATCATACTCTCTCCCTACCCCTAACCCTCCTCCACCGCTGGACCATCAAGCTTCCTCCTGCTTTCCCTCCCACATCTCCCAACGACACCAGCAGATAAATGTTGCAGAAGGTGACACACACAATGTCACCTTGTTTAGCGATCTGACATCTGCCTTCATATGCACCAGAGCACCGATTGTGCTAAGATTCCTTATGCGGGCAGATGCCTAGAGCTCAGGAACTCCATTTCTTAGCTGTAACTTTACAATCAAGACTGCTAAAGCTTCCTGCAGCTTGGACATTATATATATACTTTATGCGGTACTATGAGCTTCGTACCGTAACACACACACATATTTATATATATATGTCCCATTGAGTTAAGGGGTTAAAGGGATTTAAAATACAACATTTTCCTATCATAATTCACACAGAGCATGCCATATTAAACAGCTTTCTAATTTACTTATATTATCTAATTTGTTTCATTCTCTTGGTGTCATTTGTTGAAAATAATACCTAGGCAGGCTCAGGAGCAGGAAAGCACTACTGGGAACTGGCTGGTGATTGGTGGCTGCACGTATATGCCTCTTATTTTGTCACTGGATTTGTTCAGCTAGCTCCCAGGAGTGCATTTTGGATCCTTCAACAAAAAAAACCAAGAGAATAAAGCAAACAAGATGATAGAAGTCAAGTGAAAAGTGGTTTAAAATTGTATGCCCTGTCTAAATCATGAAAGAACATTTTTGGGTTTTATTTCCCTTTAACACATTTCATGCATTCCCTTTAATTATAGGTACGCCATTTTGGAACCTAAGTTACACTACAGGTATCTGAAGGAGAGTTGCTGAAAGTCTGCAAACACATCAACAATGGAATGTAGTGAAAGCTAAATGTCAACATGACTAGTGGGAGACAGGGAATAACCTCAATACTATGCTTATAAAATGTATTTAGGGTTTAATGTCCCTTTAAGGACAAATAAAACCTTCAGGGAGGTTAATCAGTAACATCACAAGCTGAAGGTCATGTACAGTATGTTGATGGATTTCCTTTGATAGTGTGTAGTGATGCTATAAAGTGACATGTGGGTAATTTATCTGTTGTGCTTAAAACCATAGAGATATATGCAAGAAATTTGAACAGGGATATTTTCTGTATAGTAGGTGTATGTGTTTGATGGATGATTGATTTAGCTATTTTATATTAGTGTAAAAGTGATTATTATTAATATATTGTAGAGTTTGGATCTGTGTTGTGACATTGGTTCCTAATAGTATCCAAGATGGTGAGGGGGAAGGGATAATGTCAGTGTGTTTAGCCCATGTGCAAAAATAATGTTACATTAAAAAGTTTTGTTTTTTTGGGGTACCCAATAATAAGATGAAAAGTATTGTCTGGGGCTTATTAATGCAGTTTAACAGTGGAGTTAAAAAAATTAAAATGGCTCTGAAAATGTGTCATTAAGTATTGAGACTTTGGACTGTGATCACTAAAAACTGGATTGGCACATATTAAGTAAAGGGACATTTTTTCCAAACTGATCATTTAAAAAGTGCTGACAATAAACAATGATAATGACCGATTGTAATAAAAAAACGTCAGCTGGTAACGTGTCAATTATCATCAAATATTAGATTGTACTCAACTTCTCAAATCCAGAAACATCACAGCTCTTAAGCAGGAAATCATCTGTTCAATGTTTGCAGTTCTCAAGGGGGACTTGTATGTATTTAACTACTTTGCATAGGTTAAACAGACAGCAAGGAACAATAATATGTTAATAAAAATAATGATATGTTCTAACAATTAAGAAAAATTATGAAATGTATAAAACATTGTACAGGCACAGCTCACATATGTGTGAAAATAAATATCTTGATATTCTTTCCTGGGTTGTACCGCACAATACAATACAGATAACATTCACAAGAAAATCGGAAAATCAAAAGTATATCAAAGCGCCAGCTGGCCGGCTTGGGTTCAAAAATGTGAAACCTATTCCTTCACAGTTCAAGTTAAAATAAAGTATTTATTAAAACAATTAAAACAATATTAAAATGTGGCCGAATACAGTTGTTTTGTAGATTTTCTTGCATACATTCACATGTAACAATTGACAATTAACAATAGAACAATAAAACAATGAAAGGTACCTTCAAGGATAACAATAAAATTCAGACAAATTATCCTATATCAGTATTACCTGATATGTAAATAAATAACAAAAAAATGCTTTCATAAGGTGACTAAAGGATGTCCGGATGGGATAGATAAACGCACTCCCCTGTGGTGGTGCTTACTACTGTAGCTCCTTATAGCAGTGTTACTTACTACAATTTGCTAACCAGTTTGGGTTTACACAATATTGCTTTCGGTATTACAATAAAATTATATCAAAAATATATCAAAAATATCAAAAATATTTGAACAGTTCAAAAACAAGCCGGTTATTCCTAATTCAATTTCGTTTTAATATGCAGATTACCCCAGAACAGTGCTATCACTCTGGAGGTCTTTCTAAGTCCGTCCAGAGTGGGTTAGGGCCTCAATCTGTGTCAACTCCTATTGTTTCTGCTTGTGGTTATGAAAGGAACTGGTCTGCTGTGCCTCACAAGGATCAGAGACCGTTCTCCGCTAGCGGATGCAATTGGTGATAAGTGTCGGTAAATTATGTGCTGTAGGTGGGTGATCAAAGTCAAGTGATTCAAATATTAGGTGGTTCAGGTGGTGATAATAAACAAATTGCAAATATATAAATTATTCAGAATTCAGTGGTACTAATATACATAGTGAAACATAACTTCTATAAAAATCCTGCAATAAATAAACTTCAAAAAACGATGTGTGTAAAAAACAATATTCCAAAAATAAATTCCAAAGGATTCCTCAGAAAACACTAGTGACCAGCAGGATACCAGCCGACAATTTCCAAACCAAAAATTGTGTAAATAAATTAAATTAAAAAGTAAAAAGTAAAAAGTAAATACGTTATAGTCGGTTTTAAAGTGTTCCAAATTGGCGTTAATCCCTCTTTCTGTAGTTTACAGTCAGTAGATTTAGCAGACTATATGAGGTGTTTGTCGCCTGTAGCGGGGATTGGGCTTCAGCGTCACTAGACAATTTTTCAGCTCCAGCGTCACCCGAATACTATTCCTTCTGCCAAAAGAAATAATAATAGTGCAGATAGTTTTCAAAAGTAGTTGAATAAATTAAAATGCTACTCACCAGTCGACGCGTTTCGGTCAAACATAGACCTTTTTCAAGACTATGTTTGACCGAAATGCGTCGACTGGTGAGTAGCATTTTAATTTATTCAACTACTTTTGAAAACTATCTGCACTATTATTATTTCTTTCGGCAGAAGGAATAGTATTCGGGTGACGCTGGAGCTGAAAAATTGTCTAGTGACGCTGAAGCCCAATCCCCGCTACAGGCGACAAACACCTCATATAGTCTGCTAAATCTACTGACTGTAAACTACAGAAAGAGGGATTAACGCCAATTTGGAACACTTTAAAACCGACTATAACGTATTTACTTTTGACTTTTTACTTTTTACTTTTGACTTTTTAATTTAATTTATTTACACAATTTTTGGTTTGGAAATTGTCGGCTGGTATCCTGCTGGTCACTAGTGTTTTCTGAGGAATCCTTTGGAATTTATTTTTGGAATATTGTTTTTTACACACATCGTTTTTTACACACATCGTTTTTTGAAGTTTATTTATTGCAGGATTTTTATAGAAGTTATGTTTCACTATGTATATTAGTACCACTGAATTCTGAATAATTTATATATTTGCAATTTGTTTATTATCACCACCTGAACCACCTAATATTTGAATCACTTGACTTTGATCACCCACCTACAGCACATAATTTACCGACACTTATCACGAATTGCATCCGCTAGCGGAGAACGGTCTCTGATCCTTGTGAGGCACAGCAGACCAGTTCCTTTCATAACCACAAGCAGAAACAATAGGAGTTGACACAGATTGAGGCCCTAACCCACTCTGGACGGACTTAGAAAGACCTCCAGAGTGATAGCACTGTTCTGGGGTAATCTGCATATTAAAACGAAATTGAATTAGGAATAACCGGCTTGTTTTTGAACTGTTCAAATATTTTTGATATTTTTGATATATTTTTGATATAATTTTATTGTAATACCGAAAGCAATATTGTGTAAACCCAAACTGGTTAGCAAATTGTAGTAAGTAACACTGCTATAAGGAGCTACAGTAGTAAGCACCACCACAGGGGAGTGCGTTTATCTATCCCATCCGGACATCCTTTAGTCACCTTATGAAAGCATTTTTTTGTTATTTATTTACATATCAGGTAATACTGATATAGGATAATTTGTCTGAATTTTATTGTTATCCTTGAAGGTACCTTTCATTGTTTTATTGTTCTATTGTTAATTGTCAATTGTTACATGTGAATGTATGCAAGAAAATCTACAAAACAACTGTATTCGGCCACATTTTAATATTGTTTTAATTGTTTTAATAAATACTTTATTTTAACTTGAACTGTGAAGGAATAGGTTTCACATTTTTGAACCCAAGCCGGCCAGCTGGCGCTTTGATATACTTTTGATTTTCCGATTTTCCTAAACGATTTTGGCCACTAGGGGTCATTTATCAGAGCTAAGGGTCTTTTTTAACAGTAGGCGCTAAGTGAGATTTTCCAAATTGTAACATTCACAAGAAATAGGGAGAAAGTCTTGTGTGCAACAGCATTGATAACACCAGCAGTTTAAACATAAAATGCTTGATTTTGTTAGAGCTTCTTATTTTTAAATAAATTCCTGTGTTCGGCAGACAACAAGAGAAACATAATGACAACTAAACAAGACAGCTAGGCCAGAAATAAGTAAACAGAGCAGACAGCAGCAAACCAGTAACAAGCATACAACTAGAGAAGATAGCAGCAAGATAGGCCAGTAACAAGCATACAACTAGAGCAGAAAGTAGCAATCTATACCTGTAACAAGCATACAACTAGAGAAGATAGCAGCAAGGCAGGCCAGTAACACGCATACAACTAGAGAATATAGCGCAAGACAGGTCAGTAATAGGCATACAACTAGAGCAGACAGCAATCTATGCCAGTAACAAGCATACAACTATAGAAGATAGCAGCAAGGCAGGCCAGTAACACGCATACAACTAGAGAAGATAGCAGCAATATAGGCCAGTAACAGGCATACAACTAGAGAAGATAGCAGCAAGACAGGCTAGTAACAAGCATACAACTAGAGAAGATAGCAGCAAGATAGGCCAGTAAAAGGCATACAACTAGAGCAGACAGCAGCACACCAGTAACAGGCATACAACTAAAGAAGATAGCAGCAAGATAGGCCAGTAACAAGCATATAACTAGAGAAGATAGCAGCAAGATAGGCCAATGACAAGCATACAACTAGAGAAGATAGCAGCACACCAGAAAAAAAGCATACAACTAGAGAAGATAGCAGCAAGATAGGCCAGTAACAAGCATACAAGTAGAGAAGATAGCAGCAAGATAGGCCAATAACAAGCATACAACTAGAGAAGATAGCAGCAAGATAGGCCAGTAACAAGCATACAAGTAGTGAATATAGCAGCAAGATAGGCCAATAACAAGCATACAAGTAGAGAAGATATCAGCAAGATAGGCCAGTAACAAGAATACAACTATAGCAGAAAGCAGGAAGCTAGGTCAGTATTATTATTATTATCGTCATCATCATCATCATCAGGTATTTGCAGATCGCCAACAGATTCCACAGCACTAGCATACAACTAGAGCAGACAGCAGCAAGATAGGACAGTAACAAGCATACAACTAGAGCAGACAGTAGCAATCTATGCCAGTAACAAGCATACAACTATAAAACATAGCAGCAAGGCAGGCCAGTAACACGCATACAACTAGAGAAGATAGCAGCAATATAGGCCAGTAACAGGCATACAACTAGAGAAGATAGCAGCAAGATAGGCCAGTAACAGGCATACAACCAGAGAAGATAGCAGCAAGATAGGCCAGTAGCAGGCATACAACTAGAGAAGATAGCAGCAAGATAGGCCAGTAACAGGCATAGAACTAGAACAGACAGCAGCAAACTACAGGCATACAACTAAAAAAGATAGCAGCACACCAGAAAAAAAGCATACAACTAGAGAAGATAGCAGTAACAAGCATATAACTAGAGAATATAGCAGCAAGATAGGCCAATGACAAGCATACAAGTAGAGAAGATAGCAGCATACCAGAAAAAAGCATACAACTAGAGAAGATAGCAGCAAGATAGGCCAGTAACAAGCATACAAGTAGTGGATATAGCAGCAAGATAGGCCAGTAACAAGCATACAAGTAGTGAATATAGCAGCAATATAGGCCAGTAACAAGCATACAAGTAGTGAATATAGCAGCAAGATAGGCCAGTAACAAGCATACAAGTAGTGAATATATCAGCAAGATAGGCCAGTAACAAGAATACAACTATAGCAGAAAGCAGCAAGCTAGGTCAGTATTATTATTATTATCGTCATCATCATCATCATCATCATCAGGTATTTGCAGATCGCCAACAGATTCCGCAGCACTAGCATACAACTAGAGCAGACAGCAGCAAGCTAGACCAGTAACAGGCATACAACTAGATAATATAACAGCAAGATAGGCCAGTAACAAGCATATAACTAGAATAGACAGCAGCAATCTATACCAGTAACAAGTATACAACTAGAGAAGATAGCAGCAAGGCAGGCCAGTAACACACATAAAACTAGAGAATATAGCAGCAAGACAGGCCAGTAACAGGCATACAACTAGAGAGGACAGCAGCAAGATAGGCCAGTAACAAGCATACAACTAGAGCAGACAGCAGTAATCTATGCCAGTAACAAGCATACAACTAGAGAAGATAGCAGCAAGATAGACCAGTAACAAGCATACAACTAGAGCAGACAGCAGCAATCTATAACAGTAACACGCATACAACTAGAGAATATAGCAGCAAGACAGGCCAGTAACAGGCATACAACTAGAGCAGACAGCAGCAAGGCAGGCCAGTAACACACATAAAACTAGAGAATATAGCAGCAAGACAGGCCAGTAACAGGCATACAACTAGAGAGGACAGCAGCAAGATAGGCCAGTAACAAGCATACAACTAGAGCAGACAGCAGTAATCTATGCCAGTAACAAGCATACAACTAGAGAAGATAGCAGCAAGGCAGGCCAGTAACAAGTATACAACTAGAGAAGATAGCAGCAAGATAGGCCAGTAACAAGCATACAACTAGAGCAGACAGCAGCAATCTATAACAGTAACACGCATACAACTAGAGAATATAGCAGCAAGACAGGCCAGTAACAGGCATACAACTAGAGCAGACAGCAGCAAGATAGGACAGTAACAAGCATACAACTAGAGCAGACAGCAGCAAGATAGGACAGTAACAAGCATACAACTAGAGCAGACAGCAGCAATCTATGCCAGTAACAAGCATACAACTATAGAAGATAGCAGCAAGGCAGGCCAGTAACACACATACAACTAGAGAAGATAGCAGGAAGATAGGTCAGTAACAGGCATACAACTAGAGAAGATAGCAGGAAGATAGGCCAGTAACAGGCATACAACTAGAGCAGACAGCAGCAAACCAGCAACAGGCATACAACTAGAGCAGACAGCAACAAACCAGTAACAGGCATACAACTAGAGAAGATAGCAGCACACCAGTAACAGGCATACAACTAGAGAAGATAGCAGCACACCAGTAACAGGCATACAACTAAAGAAGATAGCAGCAAGCTAGGCCAGAAACAAGCATACAACTAGAGAAAATAGCAGCAATATAGGCCAGTAGCAAGCATATAACTAGAGAATATAGCAGCAAGATAGGCCAGTAACAAGCATACAAGTAGAGAAGATAGCAGCAAGATAGGCCAATGACAAGCATACAACTAGAGAAGATAGCAGCAATATAGGTCAGTAACAAGAATACAACTATAGCAGACAGCAACAAGCTAGGCCAGTATTATTATTATTATTGTCATCATCAGGTATTTGCAGATCGCCAACAGATTCCACAGCGCTAGCATACAACTAGAGCAGACAGCAGCAAGATAGACCAGTAACAGGCATACAACTAGAGCAGACAGTAGCAAGATAGACCAGTAACAGGCATACAACTTGATAATATAAAAGCAAGATAGGCCAGTAACAAGCAAATAACTGAATAAACAGCAGCAATCTATACCAGTAACAAGCATACAACTAGAGAAGATAGCAGCAAGACAGGCCAGTAACAAGCATACAACTAGAGCAGACAGCAGCAATCTATGCCAGTAACAAGCATACAACTAGAGAAGACAGCAGCAAGATAGGACAGTAACAAGCATACACCTAGAGCAGACAGCAGCAGGATAGGAAAGTAACAAGCATACAACTATAGAAGATAGCAGCAAGGCAGGCCAGTAACACGCATACAACTAGAGAATATAGCAGCAAGATAGGCCAGTAACAAGCATACAACTAGAGCAGACAGTAGCAATCTATACCAGTATCAAGCATACAACTAGAGAAGATAGCAGCAAGATAGGCCAATGACAAGCAGACAACTAGAGAAGATAGCAGCAAGATAGGCCAGTAACAAGCAAACAAGTAGAGAAGATAGCAGCAATATAGGTCAGTAACAAGAATACAACTATAGCAGACAGCAGCAAGCTAGGCCAGTATTATTATTATTATCGTCATCATCATCATCAAGTATTTGTAGATAGCCAACAGATTCCGCAGCACTAGCATACAACTAGAGCAGACAGCAGCAAGCTAGACCAGTAACAGGCATACAACTAGATAAGATAACCGCAAGATAGGCCAGTAACAAGCATATAACTAGAATAGACAGCAGCAATCTATGCCAGTAACAGGCACACAACCAGACCAGACAGCAGCAAGATAGGCCAGTAACAGTCATAAAACTATTGCAGACAGCAGAAAACTAGACCATTAATAGGCAAAGAAGCAGAGAAGTCAAAAGAAAACTATGTCAGTTAGAAGCATACAAGAAGAGCAGACTAGTAATAGGAAAACAGAGCAGTCAATAGCAAGCTAGGCCAGTAACAGACATAGAACAAGAACAATCAGGGGCAAGTTAGACCAATAGCAGGCATAAAGAGCAGTCAGGAGTGAGCTAAGCCTGTAATAGGCAACAAGTGTAGACTGGATCAAGTTAAGTCACTAATAGACAGACAAAAATACAGGCCACAGCATGCTAGGCCACTAATATGCCGACTACAAGAGTAATCAGAAGCAAGCAAGTCCAGTAACAGAGAGGCAAATAGAGCAGATAGGAGCAGGGTGCAACAGGATAAGAGAATACAATAAGAGAAGTCAGAAGCACTCTAGGCCTGTAATAGATGATGAAAAGAGCAATCAAGAGCATTAACAGACAGACAACAAGAGCAGTAAGGCACAATTACGCCAGTAACAAACAGGCAACAAAAGCAGACAGGAGTAAGCTATGTAAGTAAAAGACAGACAGAAATAAGCTAGGCCACTAACATACAGACATCAAGGGCAATCATTAAAAAATCTAGGCCATTAATAGGCAGACCACAATCTAGACTAGTAACAGACAGACAGACAACAAAAGCAGTCAGGAGCAAGTTAGGTATATAACAGGCATACAGCAAGAACAGTTTAGTACAAGGTATGATAAGGTAGGACAGCAAGGAGACATACAACAAAAACAGGCAGGAGTAAGCCAAGCTAGTAATAGATAGGCAACAAAACAGGCAGGAGTAAGCTAGATTACTAATAGGCAACAAAACAGGCAGGAGTAAGCCAGGATAGTAATAGGCAACAAAACAGAAAGGAGTAAGCCAGAATAGTAATAAATAGGCAACAAAACAGGCAGGAATAAGCCAGGCTACTAATAGGCAACAAAACAGGCAGGAGTAAGCCAGGCTACTGATAGGCAACAAAACAGGCAGGAGTAAGCTAGAATACTAATAGGCAACAAAACAGGCAGGAGTAAGCCAGGATAGTAATAGGCAACAAAACAGAAAGGAATAAGCCAGAATAGTAATAAATAGGCAACAAAACAAGCAGGAGTAAGCCAGGTTACTAATAGATATGCAACAAAACATGCAGGAGTAAGCCAGGCTACTAATAAATAGGCAACAATACAGGCAGGAGTAAGCCAGAATAGTAATAGATAGGCAACAAAACAGGCAGGAGTAAGCCAGGCTACTAATAGGCAACAAAACATGCAGAAGTAAGCCAGGCTACTAATAAATAGGCAACAAAACATGCAGAAGTAAGCCAGGCTATTAATTGATAGTCAACAAAACATGCAGAAGTAAGCCAGGCTACTGATAGGCAACATAACAGTCAGGAGTAAGCCAGGATAGTAATATATAGGCAACAAAACAGGCAGGAGTAAGCCAGGATAGTAATAGATAGGCAACATAACAGTCAGGAGTAAGCCAGGATACTAATAGATAGGCAGCAAAACAAACAGGAGTAAGCCAGGATAGTAATATATAGGCAACAAAACAGGCAGGAGTAAGCCAGGATAGTAATAGATAGGCAACAAAACAGGCAAGAGCAAACTAGGACAATAACATGCAGACAGCAAGAGTAATCAGAAGCAAGCTAGGCCAGTAACAGAGAGGCAACTACAGCAGACAGGAGCAGGCTGCTACAGGATCACTGAAGTCAGGATCACTCTAGGCCCCATGTTGTGAATGATTAAACATCAGATTTAAAGGGACACTGTACTATAAAATTGTATTCTCCTTAATGTATTTCCAATGACTTGCCATACTAGCTTTAAAGTATTAGATGCATGTTTAATTTTGGTTTACATATGTATTTGACTTAGTTGTTTTCAACATTGGAAACACAAACCATCATTCTAAAACAAGCACACCCATTCAATTGTACTGAGCCTGCATGAAGAGGAGACCTCCTTATTTATCTCTCTCTCTCTCTCTCTCTCATGTGTAATACTAATGCTATGCTGCTGGGATAACAAATCAATGGGAAAACATTAATGGTACAATGTACTTAAGACAGTAGCTAATAAGAGTTCATTGTATTCCAAGCAGCTGCAAAGATACAACTTCAATTGGGCTGGGCTTTTTTTTTCTCTCTCTCCCACCCCACTGGGATGTAGATTTCTGCTGCCTCTTTTTTTACATAGCTTTTAGAGAATTCTGTAGTATTCTTATCTTCAATAGAGGTAGCAGTTTTACTGAGCAAAATCAGACATTTCAAATGACAAAAGAAAAAGGTAAATTAGCTATTTGTAAACAATTAACTACTCTACGGAATTAAAAATGGAACACATTATAGGGGAGAAGAAAAAAACTACACCCTACACTACAGTGTCCATTTAAGTTTACACAAATTAAAGTCAAATGGCTTCTTATTCAAATTGTGAAATTTCTATGGCTGCATATCCCCTTTGCTTGAATTACCAGGGCCCAATTCCCTAAAGTTTTCTGGTGTGACAAGATTTTATATGAAACCTTGTCAATATTACAGTAAACATACAGTATTATGTTTTAAAGGCATTTTCTACCTTGGAAACTGTGTATCTCATTAAGGGTGGTTCACTAATATTCTTTATGTGAAGAAGAGACGCTTACTTTACAATATAGTGCTCAATAAAACAAGGTAATTATTTCTTTCCATGCCAGTGAATTTTTAAGAATTGGCTCCTACTCCTATCCATAAACCTCACAGGCTGACCCTTCTTTCAGCTCCGCCCCCTTAACCCCTTCTCCCAAATCCATGTTCAAAAATTTTGAAAGACAGGTTTATTGAAATGCTATATATACATGCATCATCTGCTAATTATATATAACTTAACGGATGTAACCATCTGGGTACTAGTGTATTGGGCTAATAAAGTATGTTATCAAAGTATGTTTAGATAAAATCAAATTCATGGTCACTGTCACAAAGGATGGTGTACGTACTATATAACCATTTCAGGTTTCTTTTCATTTAGTGGGTGAATGTATAGACTACATATAACTGTACCATCTTATCACAACCAACTGTTAATTCCACAATAAGGCTAATATTTATTAGTTTTCAGGATTGGCATACTTTTAACACTATTTCGATCCAATAATCAATCTTACATATAAACAGATTATAAATTTTGCTCAATTTCAGTATCAGGTTGACTTGTGTAAACCAACCTTGGCAGCAGACACTATTTATACAAGAATATCTATACATATCTCCAAGTTGAGAGGAACTCCCGGTTTCTGTTTGGCAAGCTAATAGCACAGCCTGATGCAGCAAAGGTTATACGGTTCTTTGTCCCCAAAGGTTTAAAACGGACAATACGGCATTCACTTCTGGAAACTGTAAAAGTGTGATTCTGCAGGATTGAGTATATGTATATACTTTCGCTAAACAAATTTCTGGCGACATATATATGCACATTTGGACCAAAGTGCATAAAAGGTTGTTTTCAAAAAGGCAATTTTAATAACTGGACTTAGTGACTTTTAATGTTTTATATGTTTAAATGTTTTTTAGAATTCTGTTTTAATTGTCTTGAAATGTCCAATATTTTTGGATAGATTGATTTTTGCAAATTGCTAGCTGATTCAATGGAGACTTTCCTATATATGATTGTATATCTGTGCTGATGATATGAATACTGTTTACATTTAAATAAATCCATGATTATACACCTATATGTCATTATTTAGGTTCTATTTACAATAGGAGAGCTTTTTGAGTTTCTAAGACATATATATATATATATATATATATATATATATATATATATATATATATATATATATATATATATATATATATACACACACAATAAAGTCACAAGTCATTTTATTTCTTCAGGTTAAAAGCATAATTGTCACAGTATAGCATCACAGTGACTGACAAAAGCATAGAAAATATAGCATGTTTCATGTCCGTAGACACTTGTTCACTGCTCTGCAATGATGATGATATGAATACCGTTTACATTTAAATAAATCCTTGATTATACACCTATATGTCATTATTTTAGGTACTATTCACAATAGGAGAGTTTTTTGAGTTTGTAAGACATTATATATATATATATATATATATATATATATATATATATATATATATATATAATATATACATATACACAGACACGCAATACTTGTTTGGAGATATATATATATAGTCCCTTTATCTTTTTATATTGATTTCAACTGTCTATCTAGCTAGTGAGGAGCTTATTTTGAAAAGAGGCGAGACACTCCCTGCGCCTACCTTTCACTCACTATAAAACCAACCTCTCTCATGCGCCTTAGTACTCATGTATTACCTTTTGCACTTCCGGAATCTCCCGAGACACTGGTGTTTGTTGTTGGATTTGTGGAGATGTTACTTTCAGTTGTTTCAGTTGGCCCACTGTAGGTCACCATTGTGCTATTCGTACCATTTTGGGTAATGGTTGTTGGAGCTTTGGTAGTCTCCATTGAAATGTTTTCAGTGGTTTGGGAGGTGTTTGAGGTCATATACGTTTCAGTTGATACCGCTGTGGTAGTGATAGCACTTTGAGTTCCATTAGTATTTTCCGTGAAGTTAACGTTTATACTTGTCGTGAGTGTCTCGTTATTTATAGCTGTTGTTGTTGTAACATTTGGAGTGATTGTTATGTTTAAAGTAGATACAGTTGTTGTTATAAAAGAGCTATTGGTGATATCTGTAGATTCTGTTGTGGAATTATTTATAGTGAGTGTCCAATTATATAGAACTGCTGTAGTAGTAATATTTACATTAGGAGTAAATAATGTTGTTATAGCTGAGCTTGTATTGCCAGATTCTGTTGAGTTATTGTTCGCACTTGTTGTTAGGGTCTCATTATTTAAAGCAGTTGTGGTAGTTACATTTTGCGTAGTGATTGAAGTTACTAAACTCTTATTAGAAGTTATAGAGACTGAAGGAGTACTTGTTGTAGCTATACTGTCTAATTCCGCAGAACTTGGTTTGATAGTTGAAGTGTAGACAGTAGTTTCAGATTCAGTACTATTAATGGGTTTTTCCTGTGTAATGATCGGACTCTTAGTTGAGTCTAATGTTTGAGTTGTAGCTAATTCTTGTCCAGAACAAAATAAAATTTGGCCAACGAAAAAAATAGAAACAAGCAGGAAAACTGGCTTTTTCTTCAAGTTCATTTTAGAGTCTTTCAAAATACCTGAAATAAAAAAAAATATTGTTTTTACTTAAAGGACCAGTAAATTTGCATAATCAACAAATGCATGATAAAAGACAATGCAATAGCAATTTTTCCTGACATATTTTAAAGTTATGTCTATTTTCCCTTCTCCTGTATCATAAGACAGCAATCAACCAATCACAAATGCATATACGTATATTCTGTGACTTCTTGCACATGCTCAGTAGGAGCTGGTGACTTAAAACATAACTATAAAAAGATTGTGCACATTTTGTTAATGGAAGTAAATTGGAAAGTTGTTTAAAATTGCATGTTCTATCTGAATAATGAAAGTTTATTATGTACTTGAGTGTCCTTTTAAAGGCAGTCCAATGTACACTATGTAGGAACATGTTTAGATGTATAATAAATCTATACTGTTAGTTGTGCTTATTTAGATGCCAAGAAATTAAATTTCTTTCTAGATAGAGTGACAGGTGACAAATGACAGACAGATAGATAATGATTACAATCTACAGAATATTCAACTCATAATCAAGGGCTAAAAATCCTGAAGTTTGTAGATTATATTTATATGAAACAACTGAATTCAGTTAATCTGTCTTTTTCCAATTTTTCCTCCGACATTGCTTTTTGCCCATGTTTCTCTCTCTCGTTTAATGAAGACACGTTTTATGTTTCTCATACTCTATAAGCTATCCTGCAGTATTTACCTGTGAAGATAGATGTAGATAGATAGATAGATAGATAGATAGATAGATAGATAGATAGATAGATAGGATGTTAAAGGGACAATGAACCTAATTTTTTTCTTTCGTGAAAAAGAAATTTTAAGCATTTTTCTAATTCACTCCTATTATCATTTTTTCTTCGTTCTCTTGCTATCTTTGTTTGAAAAAGAAGTAATCTAAGCAAAGAAGCTAGGCAATTTTTGGTTCATTATTCTGGACAGCACTTGTTTATTGGTGGGGGAATTTATCCACCAATCAGCAAGAACAACCCAGGTTGTTCACCAAAAATAGGCCGGCATCTAAACTTACATTCTTGCTTTTCAAATAAAGATACCAAGAGAATGAAGAAAATTTGATAATAGGAGCAAATTAGAAAGTTGCTTAAAATTGCATGCTCTATCTGAATCATGAAAGAAAAAATTTGGGTTCAGTGTCCCTTTAAATGTCTACACACCCTTATGACATTGTAGGTTTTTGAAATGGAAAGACATAAAAGAAAACAAAGTTAAAAAAAAAGTTAAAAAGGGGCAGTAAACACCTTGAAATGTGTAAGTAAAATGTTATGCATAATGAAACAACTTTTCTATATTGTACTTTCATTATAAGTAATTTAGCTCTGAAAATTGAGTAATTTCTAATAAGAACATGAAATGCATGTACAGACTTCTGAATGTTAACTCTGCTAGATAGATGTCCCTAATTGGCTTTAACTGATAACAACTGCAAATAAATGCATTTTATTATTAAATGTATAACCATGGCTAGCCTGGTAGTCTGCTGACTGAAGCCCAGATGGCCCCTTATAAATAAGGCAAATAGTGAGTGGAGTTTGGCTATTGAAAGTTAATAGCATAAAAAATATATTAATTTGTTTTAAAAACGTTAAGACTTAGCTGATATGTTATTCTAAAGCAAAATAACAGAAACATCTTATAATTACAAGGTGTTTACTGTCCCTTTAATTATTTTTAAATAATATAAAAAAAACTACACCACCATAAATGCATAACCCTTTTATAATGGGGCTCTAGATGAGTTCACAGCAAACCAATCACATTCTAAATCATGCCTGTCGGTAAATCACATACATCTGCCATCAATGAAAATGGTTCTGATTAAACCTATATAAAATTCAACTGTTGCTATAGGATGTGCTAGAATAATTGGGGTTGCATCTACCTGGGAAAGTCATGGTCCACAGAGTTGTCAAAGAAACTGTGAGAGCTAATTGTTAAAAAGAGTACCAATAAGGAGAGGGATATAAAAAACAATATTGAAGGCACTGGATTTACCATGGAGCGCTGTCAAAACTATCATAAATAAATGGAGAAAATGTGGCATCACAGAGACATTACAAAGATCAAGACAACTCTCCAAAGCCGAGGAGATGGCAAACTTATCATGGAGACTACCAAGAGGCCAACAGCAAAATTGAAGGAGCTACAGGAATGTCTGGTCACTCCTTGCATGTGACCACCATCTCTTGTATTTTGCGTATTTCTGGGCTGTGGGGAAGGGTGGAAAGAGGAAAACCCTTTTTTAAAAAAAGGAACATTCACACCTGTCTAAATTTTGCCAAAAGATTCATTCAGTCACCCCAAACCATGTGAAAAAAATGTGCTATGGCCTGAAGAAAAAAAGGTTAGACTTTTCAGTCTAAATTGTAAAATATGTTTATTGCAAATCCAATAAAGCTCATCATCCAAGGAACCCACATTTTTTTCTTTCATGATTCAGATAGAGCATGCAATTTTAAGCAACCTTTTAATTTACTTCTATTATCAATTTTTCTTTATTTTTTTTTGGTATCTTTATTTGAAACAGCAGGAATGTAAGCTTACAAGCCGGCCCATCTTTGGTTCAGCCCCTAGGTTGTTCTTGCTGATTGGTGACTAAATGGTATTCACCAATTAGCCAACGCTATCCAGAGATCTGAACCAAAAATGGGCCGGCTCGTAAGCTTACATTCCTGCTGTTTCAAATACAGATAGCAAGAAAACAAAGAAAAATGGATAATAGGAATAAATTAGAAAGTTGCTTAAAATTGCATGCTCTATCTGAATCATGAAAGGAAACATTTGGGTTCAGTCTCCCTTTAACTTTGAAGCATAGATTTGTAGCATCATGCATTGTGGCTGCTTCTCTTCAGCTAAGTCAGGGGCTCTTCTCCAGATAGATGGGACAATGAATGGCTCCAAATATTAAGCTATTTTGGCACAAAACCTGCTGGCCTCTGTCAGAAAGCTGAAGATGAAGAGGAATGTCACATTCCAACATAACAATGACCCAAAGCACACACCCAAGTCGACCAAGGCATGACTCAGAAAAGTCTTGGAATGGCCCAGTCAGAGTCCTCCAGACCTCAATCCCATTGAAAACCTGATAAATGACCTAAAGAGAGCACAGGAGATCCCCTCGCAATTTGAAGGAGCTCGAATTTGTTTGCAAAAAATTCCAAAGTCTAGATGTGGAAAGTTAATAGAGACTTATTCACAAAAACGTGCTGCTGTAATAAATGCAAAAGGTGTTTCCACAAAGTATTAGTTGGGTTAGCTGTGCAGAGGGTGTTGTAGGTTGTGTTTTTTTTATTTAAAGTGTAACTAATAATCAACTATGCAGTTTTTTTTCTCAGGATTTTTGCTTTTTTTGAAGATCACATTACAGATTTGAAAAGTATGACATTTACATTGTTGTTATTTCTGTGTGTACATTTAAAAATCTGCTATTTTATAATGGTGTATAGACTTTTTATATCTATAGGTAGATAAATTAATGTACGTCTTTGCACGTTTAGATTTGGAGATATTGCACATTAAATACCATGTAACCTCAATCAGTAGCGGACCTACTCAACAGAGGGCCCCGGTGCAAATGTAACTCAGTAAAAAGCAAAAGTAATAAAATACATTCTGCTCTGTATAATGATTTTGGGCATAGATATATGGACCTGCAACTTGCACTAACAAAGGCTTCTCTTAAAGGGACAGTCAACACCAGAATTTTTGTTTTTTTAAAAGATAGATAATCCCTTTAATACCCATTCCCCAGTTTTGCATAACCAACACAGTTATAATAATACACTTTTTACCTCTATGATTAACTTGTATCTAAGCATCTTCTGACAGACCCCTGATCACATGAGATTTTATTTATTATCTATTGACTTTCATTTTAGCCAATTAGTGCAGTGTCTGCCACAATCCACGGGCATGCTCACAATGTTATCTATAGGGTTTACCTGAACTAGCTCTCCCCTGCTGTGAAAAGCAAATACAAAAGCATGTGATTAGAGGCGGCCTTCAAGGGCTTAGAAATTATCATATGAGCCTTCCTAGGTCTAGCTTTCAACTAAGAATACCAAAAGAGCAAAGCAAAATTGATGATAAAAGTAAATTGGAAAGTTGTTTAAAATTACATGCTTTATTTGAAACTTGAAAGGTTTTTTTGGACTTAACTGTCCCTTTAAATAAGATTCTACACATTCTGTGTACGCCTATGTATAGATTAGCTGTTATGACCCCCTCCAGCTCTTGGGCCCTGGTGCCGCTGCACCAATGGTAGTTCCGCCCCTGACCACAATCTCCACCCACTTTGCACCACTTGTAATCAAACCGTGAATAAAAATATACTATTTGCTTGTTCTGTATTTAATGCCTTTGTTGCCATGTTAACCCCCTGCATACCATGTTAACCCCAATTTGCTCAATTTTAACCCCAACTTGACCAGAGTTAACCAGTGGCTAACAAGGCAAACCAGGGGATAACTTAGCAAATCAGCACTCCAGCAAGTTTTCTTGGCTAACCCACATCTTTATTAGCTGCATTGCATCTTCTTTTTGTATACATCCATGTCTTTAACTATTTTTTTCCAGTATATGCAACAGAACCGAGTCTATTCTAGTGACCATGTTTACAAAACAAACAAAGAAAAAAAGCGCATGCAGGTTATCCTTGAAAATGATGCTTTTTGCGTTTTATTATTGTTAATGATATAAAAAATGGTCACATTGTTTTAATTGTGTGAATTTTGTGGCAATTCATCTTGTGAAATACACAGCAATATTGCGTTTGGAATTTTATATTTTACAAATTAAGAGTATTCCATCATTGGATAAAATACACTGACCTACATCAGCAATAAAATATTCACGTTTTTGCAATATAAAATAACTTGATGAAGTGCCGTTTTGCTCATTTAGCCTCTGCTTTGCATTGTTAAAGGGACAGTCTACAACAGAATTTTTATTGTTTAAAAAGATAGATAATCCCTTTATTACCCATTCCCTAGTTTTGCACAATCAACACAGTTATAAATACACTTTTTACCTCTGTGATTACCTTGTATCTAAGCCTCTGTAAACTGCCCCCTTATTTCAGTTCTTTTGACAGACATCAATTTTAACCAATCAGAGCGGGCTCATCTGAACTCCACGTGCAAAAATGAGCACAGTGTTATCTATATGACACACATGAACTAACACCCTCTAGTGATGAAAAACTGTCAAAATGCCCTGAGAGAAGAGGCGGCCTTCAAGGGCTTAGAAATTAGCAAATGAATCTCCTAGGTTTAGCTTTCAATTAAGAATATCAAGAGAACAAAGCAAAATTGGTGATAAAAGTAAACTGGAAAATTGTTTAAAATGACATTCTCTATCTGAATCATAAAAGTTTATTTTGGACTAGACTGTCCCTTTAACCACTGGTTAACTCCTAGAAAGTGAGGGTTAACATTGGGCAAGTTGGGGTTAAAATTGCATACATGTAGGGTTGCCAGGTATCCAGTATTCAACTGGACAGTCCCGTATTTTCGATAGGCTGTCTAGTAAAATTTGTACAAAAATATTGGACACTTAAAGGGATATGAAACCCACAATTTTTCTTTCATGTTTCAGATAAAGCATGTAATTTTAAACAACTTTCTAATTTACTTTTATTATCATTTTTTCTTAGTTCTCTTGGTATATTTTGTTGAAAAGCAGGGACATATGCTTAGGAGCCAGCCCATTTCTAGAGCACTATATGGCAGCAGTTTTGCAGGAATGTTATCCATTTGTAAGAGCACTAGAGGGCATCACTATTTCCTGCCATGTAGTGCTCCAGATGCCTACCTAGGTATCTCTTTAACACAGAATATTATGGGAAGGAAGCAAAAATTTGTTTAAATTGTATGCTCTGTCTGAATCACAAAAGAAAATTTTGGAGTTCCATATCTCTTTAAATACCGTTTGCCAGCCAAATTTAATGACCCTCCTATGCGGCTATCCATTAGAAATATAGCCCAAAAAGAAGTGACACGATGTACTGTGTACATTTTCTATTATATATGTTACAAGCAGTCAAGAGGTTGTTAAACCATTGCTCAGTCAAGGGGGTGCAATCACTATTGTTAATGTGTGTTACTAACAACCAAGGGGATAAAATGACTGCTCAGTTGTGAAAAATCAAGCGTGGAGCTGAAGGTTGGCCTATAGGTTGTCCGGTACATTTATGAAAGCACAGTTGGCAACCCTAAATACAGGGGTCAATATGGCTAATGAAGACTTTATAAGGCTAAACTGGCACACACACAGCACAAAAGAATTGTATATTTGTATTCACAATTTAATTGCATGGGGTGACATAGTTAGTGGAAATTAAGGTCACGTGCACAATGTGTAATATCTCAGAAACCAAATATGTGTTTTTGTTGTACAAACTAGTACATTTAATGGTTTAATTTTATTTACAATTGAATTACAGTCATTAGGCGTAAATCGGGAGGAGATTGAGGTCACATGGCATATAACGTGAAAATATTTCTGAAACCAAACTGTTACAAACGTTTATTTATTTGGTACAAATCTTCACAAACTAATGTTATATTTGTATTTACAATTTAATTCAATGTGGTGCGAAGCGGGCAGAGATTGAGGTCACTTGGGCTAAAATATAATAAGTAATATCTTAGAAACCAAACAGGCACAAAGGCTGCGCAAATGAATGGTTTCTTATTATTTAATTACATGGGGCGCAAAGTGGGCGGAGATTGAGGTCACATGGAATAAAATATAATATGCAACATCTCTGAAACCAAAGAGGTTCAAACATTCATTTGTGCAGCACAAATGCAGCACTAACAAATGGTATATTTGTATATACAATTGAATTACATGTTTTCTATGTAATACAGAGTTTAGATATGCTAAATGTATTAATTTGTGTGCTGTAATGTTGTTTATTTCTTGTGTGTAAAAGCATAGGGTAAAAACAAACATATGAAGCAAATATACATATTTTCACCACATATTATAGCTAGGGTGAGACTCTTTTGTAAGAAATTAACAGTTTGTCCTTGCCTCTAAGTGTAGAGACTGCATTATGAAGAACAGGTGTGGAATATGACAATATGATTTCGCCTGAAAAATATCAATGCCAATGAAGACACATTGTGTACCTGTCATGACTATTACTAATAGTGAAAATCCTGGTTTCAGCATTTTTCCCGCCTGTTGCCAAGGCTGGTGTTTATGTGTTTAAAGTACTACAGAAGGCAAACATTCTTCTAAAAAAAGTTATAATGTCTATTTATATTTTATTCTGCTGGTTCACTAAACAATGTAGAGATGAGTGAACTTTAGTGACTCAGCATTGTAGAGTAATATGGGAACTGGTGAAGCTGGAAATACTCTTCATAAATTATGCTGGGTGCCCTGTTTGTACTTGCTCTGTGTGAATATGTGGATAAAATGCATATTTACATATTAGGCAAGAATAGCTTATTCTTACTAAAGAACATGTGTGGACAGGGCAAACTTGTGTTGCATATAGATATGTTACATAGGAGCAAGGTGATGTGAATTAGCAAATACTATACTAGATCATAAATAGAGAGATAAGTGCTCAACCTGGGAATGAACAATAGCATAATAGCTTGTTCTATGGCTAGTTACTACCCAAGAAGCAGCCTCTTTTTGCTCAATATGTGCCTTTCACTCTCCTGTAGCATATCAGTCTGATTCTGACTTAACAGTACAGTCCAGCCCCGAAATACCAGACAATCCCTCTCCAGACATCCCAACCTGCAAAAAATCATTTCAGGGAGGTGGCTTCTCCCGCTACTGCGCCGCCACCCCCCCTCCCAGTTATATATTGGACACCTTGAAACCCTAAATAAGATAGAGACTTATCATTAAAGTAGCTTCCCACTAAAGTCACATTAAAAAAGTAGCTTTATTGCACAACCACATGCAACAAACCTATTTTCCTGTGATCGTACGCTTGTTGAATGCTTAAATATTTTAGAATAAGAAGTTTAATTACGTGAGTAAATAAGGTAGTATTTGTGTATTATTTTATTAAAATCAGTGGGGGCTTTTTGGTTACGGATGCATGCTTTGAGGGTTCTATAATGTCCCAGCAACTAAAGGCATTCCTTAAAGAAACACTTTTCCGGATTTGGGCCACATTGGATCATAGTACTTTGAGTTTCAGGGAGATTGCACTCCATTTGCTGGCATCAGGGAGCCACTATTACAATCAGGGAGACTCCCTGAACTTCAGGGAGACTTGGGATGTCTGCCTCTCTGAACGAGAGAAACGGCAAAACCCCAGACGTACGTTTCAGCCTATTGTGGGCCTCGTCAGTGAGGTGCAGCCATATCCCTCTAGGCACACTGAGCAACGGGTCCACATCTGGATTCCCACATCACATTTAGGGAGACTTCCCTAAGAGTCATAATTTGCATAAATAAAAATAGAGAAGCGCTCAACCTGGGAACGAACAATAGCATAATAGCTTGTTCTATGGCTAGTTACCACCCTAGAAGCAGCCTCTCCCTAAGTGTGATGCGGGAATCCAGACCCGGACCCGTTGCTCAGTGTGCTAGAGGAATATGGCTGCACCTCACTGACGAGGCCCACAATAGGCCAAAACGTAGGTCTGGGGTTTTGCTGTTTCTCTTGTTCAGAGAGGCATTGCCTGGTATTTCAGGGCTGGACTGTACGGTGAAGTCAGGATCAGACTGATATGCTACAGGAAAGTTTCAAACCTGTCCTCAGGCCTCCATAACAGGACAGATTTTCAGGATTACCTCGGGTGAGAGCAGGTAAAATAGTTAATATATCCTCACAATCTGGCCAGTTAGGGAGGCCAGAGGACAGGTTTTAAAATCAGAGCACTAGAACAAATGTTAACCTTACAAGCTACGTGATTCACCCTTTCACTGACTGAAATTTCAGAAGTGTGGTGCACAGCTGCAATTCATGGTCTTCTAATTACCCAAAAATAATGGCAAAGTCATGTATGTCTGCTATTTGGGAGAAAAAGAGGCTATCAGAGAAGCTTTTACAACCATTTGCCTTATCGGTGCAGTAGTTGTGTGTAAATCATTTAAGTGAGAAACCAAAGTTTGTGAAAAGTATTTTTTTTTAACCCTTTGAGTGCTAATGACGGCTCTGAGCCGTCACAGAGTTTCCCACTCTGGTGCCAATGACGACTCAGAACCGTCACTAGCACTCTCCCACCTTGAGGGAGATCTGTGGGCTCCCACCCGCTCCTCCCCCGGCGATTGTGCCTGTAGAGTGACAGGCATCGCCGGGGCTTCCCGTTTTGCGTGGCGAAGTCACGCGCAATTACGTCACCGCGCAACTTTATTTATACTTAACAATGTTAAGTATAGGAGCAGGGGGCATGCTGCTTAGAACCCTGTATTTCAGGCATCTAAGCAGCTACCGACCCCCAAGACCCACCATTGGAAAGGTAATTGCCTAACCTTTCCAACGGTGTAAGTCTTGGGGGGGGTTCTGAAACTTTTTTTAAAAAAAGTTTAAAAAGAATTGTTCAACAAATAAAAAAAAACATTAAAAAATATTAGCACCCAGGTGGGAAAGTGCTTAGCACTCAAAGGGTTAAATAGCGGTATCAACTAGACCATAATAGGCCTGGATCAATACATTGGGTTGTCTTCTTATACAATAGAAAGACTCTATTTCTGTTTACACTAAGTGATATCAAAAATGCTAAAAATTCTCAGTTACTTTGACAAGTATTTCTATGAAATTCCTGGTAGCGAAGGGGTTAAGACTTTTATTTAGTCTTATAGGGACATTAAACACTAAATACATTTCATGCACCTTCCTCTAATCATGGGTGCTTTTCATTTTGGAACCTAGGTTATACTGCAGGTATCTGAAGAAGAGTTGCTGCACATGTGAAAACACATCTGCACTAGTGATGTCCCGAACTGTTCGCTGGTGAACGGTTCCCTGCGAACATAGCTTGTTCACGTTCGCCGCCGCGGGCAAACATATGCGATGTTCGATCCGCCCCCTATTCGTCATCATTGAGTAAACTTTGACCCTGTATCTCACAGTCTGCAGACACATTACAGCCAATCAGCAGCAGACACTCCCTTCCAGACCCTCCCAGGTCCCCCGCAGCAGCCATTTTAGAATCATTGTGATGCAGCTTTTGAAGAGAAAGGAGGTTTATTGTTGCAGCGCCTGATTTTATTGGGAAATTGATAGCTAGGCTAGTCTATTCAGTCTCCACTAAAGTCCTGAAGGACTCATCTGATCTCTGCTGTAAGGACAGCACCCCAAAAAGCCCTTTTCAGGGCTAATTTTTTTTTTTTTTTTTTTTTTTTGCATAAGGCTAGAACTCCAGTCGTTTTTTTTTTTTGCATTTGCCTGCCAGCCTGTGTGTGAGCCTCACAGCATATATTGTGCCAACTTGCTCACTGCCACCACTTATATCTGGTGCTTTAACATTATTTTAAAAAAAAAAACTTTAACATTAGTTTGCTAATTGCAAGTTTAATCTAATTTCATTTACCATCAGGCCTGTGTGCCAGGCCAACAGCAAGCATATACTGTGATTAATTGCTCTGTGCAACCACTCATACCTGTTGATTTAAGATTATTTAAAAAAAAATAAAAAAAACTTTTACATTAGTTTGCTAATTGCAAGTTTAATCTAATTTCATTTTCCTTCAGGCCTGTGTGCCAGGCCCACTGCAAGCATATACTGTGATTAATTGCTCTGTGCAACCACTCATACCTGTTGTTTTAACATTATTTTAAAAAAAAAACAAAAAAAAAAACTTTTACATTAGTTTTCTAATTGCAAGTTTAATCTAATTTTATTTTCCATCAGGCCTGTGTGCCAGGCCTATAGAAAGCATATATTGTTATTAATTGCTCTGTGCAACCACTAATACTTGTTGTTTTAACATTATTTTAAATTTAAATTAAAAAAAAACTTAACACAACCTTGTTACCATGGGTCCCAGACCGCATGTTTAATTATTATACTTTGTCAGGGTAATTATATATCTATCAAATCTATCTATTTATCTTCTATCGATTCTATCTAACTATCAATCTATGTATATCTATCTATCTATCAAACCTATCTATCTCGTGTCCGGACTGTTTTGAGACAGCCACTTGTGTTTTTGACAAATTTGAAGTAGAAGGACAGACCAATCATCTTCTTCCATCTCCCTGTTCCAAAAATGCAGGACATATAGACCTCCCCCGATAGGGGGAGTAACAGGTAGTAGTAAACTGCTAAGAATAGTACTACTTAACACACCACAGGTACCAGACCGCATGTCTTATTGTTATACTCTGTCAGGGAAATTATATATCTTTCAAATCTATCTATTTATCTATCTAACTATCATCAATCGTATCTATCAAATGTATATTGCATCTATTGATCAATGTAATTCGTATCTATCAAATGTATATTGCATCTTTGGATCGATAACATTCGTATCTATCAAATGGATATTGCATCTATTGATCTATGTAATTTGTATCGATCATATGTATATTGCATCTATTGAGCTATGTAATCTAAATCTATGTATCTATCTATCTCGTGGTTGTGCAAATGGACTGTTTGCGGTGCGTTACACTTGGAGTTTGGTCTGTCACTGTGAAGCGGGGGTAACCCTTACAATACCTGATCGATACGACATCATAACTGATGTTTTAAAGCACGTTATTGCAAACAATTTATTAATGTTAGGTGATTTAGGCCCTTTATGGGTTAAAAGCAGACTCTGCATCAACTATGTAATTTTCCATGGGAGTTTTGACATGGATCCCCCTCCAGCATACCACAGTCCAGGTGTTAGTACCCTTGAAACAACTTTTCCATCACTATTGTGGCCAGAAAGAGTCCTTGTGGGTTTTAAAGTTCGCCTGCCTATTGAAGTCAATGGCGGTT
Source organism: Bombina bombina (assembly GCF_027579735.1). NCBI lineage: Eukaryota > Metazoa > Chordata > Amphibia > Anura > Bombinatoridae > Bombina > Bombina bombina. The sequence continues at coordinate 155,793,534 of NC_069505.1, forward strand.
CGCGAACAATACGGGAAGTTCGAGTCCGCCGTTCGCGAACCGAAATTTTTAAGTTTGCGACATCACTAATCTGCACTGGAATGTAATAAGACAGATTTCAAAATAGCTGCACCCATGACTAGAGGGAGATGAGGCATAACCTCAATACTTTGCTTATAAAATGTGTTTAATGTTCCTTTATAAAAAAGCAAAACAGCACATTCACAGTTTACTTTTTCAGTCTTCTGCAAGCTTCATTATAGCTTTCAGTTGTATTTGAAAATCACTTATAGTACAAACACAAATGTTTGGATAAATGATGCAGGGCAGTCCCCTCTGTCCCAAACAATCACAAAATCAGCTAAATAAAATGTTTGTACTACCATTTGTTTAGTGATGCCCAAAGTCTTTTTTTTCTCTGACTCATTAACATAAAACTGATTTAAAGGGACATAATAGTCGAAAAATGACATGCTCTAATTTTTTAAGGCATGTAATTTTAAGACTATCAACCCTGCACTGCTGTGTGGTTAACCTCCAAATGGGTTTAAACACACAGCAGAAGTACCGCTCGGGACCTGCACAGCACTGCTGGTCCAGAGTAGGAACTGCTGCTGATCCAATCAGTAGCACTAGATGCACGACTCAGATGTGTTACCAGCGCTGTGGGGGTTAAACACACAGTAGTGTAGGGTAAATGAATTAAATTTATGTAATTTTTCGACTATTATGGCCCTTTAAATATCAATAATGCTGACTTTTGAAATTATGAAATGATTTAGCTACAAAATCCTAATAGACTTTAATGGGGAATTTTGCAGAAAAAAAATATTAGGTAACATTTTTTTAAAAAACAGGTTCTTAAAACTTTTTTTCTGTGACAAACTCACAGTGCTTTGTGACTGAATGAGTGCTGGACATGTTTAGTAATTTATCGCCAGCCAGAGCAGTAAGTGTGACTACCAGTCAGGAGGAGAATTAAATAATGTTGGGGCATATGGCTAGTAAGTCCAACCATTACATGTGTTAAGGGGGCAGGGGAAAGACTGGTATGGTGTTTGTGCGACCCTAAAAACTTTTTGTGACCCAACCGGGTTTGGGGGAATCCCCCAACTTAAAGAGACAGTCAACACCAGAACTTCTGCTGTTTTAAAAGATAGATAATCCCTAATTACCAATTCCCCAGTTTTGCAAAACCAAAACAGTTATATTTATACGTTTTACCTCTGTAATTACCTTGTATCTAAGCCTCAGCAGACTGCCCCCTTATTTCAGTTAATTTGACAGACTTCCATTTTAGCCAATCAGAGCTGTCTCCATGGTAAATTCATGTGCATGAGCTCAATGTTATCTATGTGACACACATGAACTAATGCCCTCTAATGGGGAAAAACTATCAAAATGCATTTAGATTAGAGGCGGCCTTCAAGGTCTAAGAATTTAGCATATGAACCTCCTAGGTTTAGCTTTCAACTAAGAATACCAAGAGAAACAAAGCAAAATTGGTGATAAAAGTAAATTGGAAAGTTGTTTAAAATTGCATGCCCTATTTGAAACATGAGTTTTTTTGGACTTGACTGTCCCTTTAAGAAGCATTGTTCAACAGGATTGCAATTGATCCCTATGTTCTTTCTACAAATATTAAATGTGCCCTTAAAATTGTATTTGTATTTTGGTAAACATTTGAATAATTTCACATCACATTTGATTAATGCCTTTTCTACCGGGAATTCCAGAGAAACGCTCGCCCAAAATACCAACACATTTAAACAGAAAAAAATAAAAAATAAATAATTTTTTTTAGTAGACAACCCAAGGTTCTTGTTTATTTTATTTTTCAGATAGAACATACAATTTTGAACATCTTTCCAGTTTACTTCTATTATCAAATTTTCTTTATTTTCTTGTTATCCTTTGTTGATAAGCAGGAACGTAAGCTCAGGAGTGTGCACGTGTCTGCAGTACTATATGGCAGCAGATTTGCAGCAATGTTATAAAATTAGCAAGAGCACTAGAAGACAGCACTATTTCCTGCCATGCAGTTCTTCAGGCATGTGCACATTACCTACCTTGGTATCGCTTCAACAAAGAATAACATAAGAACTAAGATAATTTGATAATAGATGTAAATTGTAAAAAAAAAATGGTATTCTCTATCTGAATGATGAAAGAGAAACACATTTTGGGTTCATATCCCTTTCTAGAGCAAAATGGTGACCAAACCTATTAAAATAAGTTTCATTTTTAGCTGAGACCTTTTATTAATTGGTAATTAATTACTTGTTGAGCAATATATTTTGCTGGCCCCTCCCCTATGCGTGTCATGTGACAGATGAGTGCTAAAGTCACTATATCATTGCTCCAGCTGCACTGGCTTCTCCAGCATTACCTGTTCCTTTATTAGTCTGTGTATCTGATTGACTGAACAATGGAGAGTAAATGAGCTTTTGTGAAACAACTGCATAAACATAACATAGCTGACCCGAAGTTAGGTTACCTTCTTTAAAGAGACATAAAACTTTTTTCCTTTTACGATTATGAACTTTCCAATTTACTATATTCTTTTGGTATCCTTTGTTAAAGGAGCAGCAATCCACTACTGAGACCTAGCTGAAGACATTGGGTAAGCCAGTGACAAGAGACATATATGGGCAGCCACCAATTATCAGCTAGCTCCCAGTAGACATTTCTGATCCTGAGTCTATCTAAGTATGACTTTCAACAAAGTATACCAAAGAAAAAAAAGCTAATTAGATAAAATAAATTGGAACTTTTTTTTCTTTTTTGTTAAAGGATTACTTTCTGTTGTTCTTTTGCCTTCAATTAAATAATATATTTTAATTAAACAACAATATCTCATAACTACTGACCTGTATTATCTAAAAAACGAAGCTTCCAAACGTTATAAAATATGTAATTTATATTCACCGATGACGTCACACAACCACTCCCACTATTTTCTGCATTGCGTGTCCAACATAGTGAAACCAATCAAATTATATCTTTACGCATATCATTAACTACTAATTCTTCACTAATACGCAGGCGCTTCAAGGTGGATTTAATGCGCATGCGCAATACTAACAATTGAAGCCTACTACACCCACAGACCAATTACAAGTAACGCTTGCGCATTAGGTTAAAAAAACGATGCAATCAGTTATCCAGACTTTCTTCAACAAAAACAAATACTCTGTCAAAGCGCAGATCAATCGAATGATGTGCGTTCAATAGAGTGGGTCTATTCTGTTACAGGCAGTCTTCCAGCGAGTGACGTTTTCGCTGACGTTGCACTAACTTGCGCATGCGCACAAATAAAAAATTCCGACATTTTGGAACCTGGGTTATCAACACGGATTGGCATGCAGCAAATTAAACGAACGGAGTGGGTTTGGAAAAACGGAAGATTTAGAAAAAGGAAAACAAAGAAACGGTAGATATATTTTAATGTAATTATATTAAAAAAAAATGTATTTGGTATGGTTGTTTTATAAGAGCAAGAGAAAAAATGATGTTACAGTGGCCCTTTAAATGAGATGCGGTGTGTAAATCATGAAAGTTGTTATTCTTTACTGTCCATTTAAAGGGACATAATGCCCAGCAAAATTTTTTCATGATTTTATTATGATTGCTATGTTTTATTTCTTTGTTGAAAAGCAGGTAGGAAGGTGTTGGAGCATACATATATGTTGAACATATGTCAGCAGTTTTAGAACTATGTTATATATTTGCAAGAACAGTAGGTCATGAAGCCACCAATCAACAAGCACTACCCTGGTGCAAACCAAAAAACACCTAAGCTTACATTCCTGCCATTTCAAACTGAAGATACTAAGAGAACACAGAAAAAAAATGATAATAGGAGTAAATTAGACAGTTACTTAAAATTGCTGTTCTATCTGAATCATGGAAATTAAAAGATTTGGGTTTCATATCCCTTTAAATGTTTCTTATAAAGATTAATCAGATGCATTCAATGACTTATAAATACACACTTTATTTTGAAGCCAAGAAAAACATGATCAGGAAGTTATTTTATATATGTGTGTCTGTGTTATATAAAGGAAAACACACACAATACATATCTCATTCAGTAGAAATAAATCAAATTGCATTTATGTATGAAAACAGCAAATTATGCATGTTGTAGTCTTTTATATGTTTGTTGTGTTTTTTTTTTAAAAAACATTACAGGAGAAATAGAATTCAGCTCAAAAAGTATAAACATGCAAATATCTTATGTATAAATATCAGTTTTTCAGCAGATCATTTCACACTGCAAATACTTCAACTAATTTGCCAAGGTAGCTAATGAATTAAACTTTAAATTGGGAAAGCTCCCTTTAGAAGTTCACTGCATAAACCAGTAGTTTTTTTTAAATGCTTTCTTTAGTTTTATACAATATTCAGCTTTATACTGTGTTTAAATTCATTTTGCCATCTTCAGGTCTGTTAGAACTTTTCTATCCACATAGGCTTTGTGAATTCACCATGAGGAAACACCATAAACACACCCTAATTAAAAATGATTGATATTCAAGTCAGGTGCTTTTCAGTGAATACAAAACAGTAGAATTGTGCTTAGAACTGATCAAGAATAAAACTCTTTACCTAGTGTGACATGTTGGGCCCATTTACTCCACTTTTAACAGCATCACACATGCAGTTTTGTTAAATGTAACAATGAAGCTACAAATTTGAGGATGTATAACCATTCTGCAACAACACATGATTGTTTATTCATAGTCCCTGTAGAATCTTTTTAAATTAAAGAAAGTCAGGTATCTGAGTTCTTTCACAATCAATTCTTGTTTAACTTACACAACCACTGTACAATTAATATCCATACACTTATACAAACATACTTTTAAAAGTAAAAATAAATTGTATTATGATTTTTAATAAAACACAAATTAGATATTCAAAATGACTTCCTGCTAAGAACATTCTGCAAAATTCCCAGTACAGTGTAATTCCATTCTGTAGTAGATTTTCACAATTTTAGGGAACATTCTTGTAAAAACTAAACCGCAATTTAAAGGTAAACATAGAGAGATGGTCAAGTAGAAAAACAATGCCTTACCTTATCCTCTCATACAATATCTTTAGATTGCCAGGTGCTGTGTAGTATAGTTCTGTGTTAGAGGCAGAGAGCAGGTGATTTTAGCAGTGTGGTACAGGGAACAGAATGTAAAAGGTAATGAGGTGTAGGTGGGGCTGGAGTTTCCATAGTTGTCAGACAATCTGAGAACCAGACTGACCTGATTCTCTTATTGTTGAAATGTAACATTACACAGCCCCTTACCTGCGTACTGAACTCATATCAAAGAACGCTTACGATAAGAGACGCTGCCTTTGTATGCTCACATTGAACTATTTATAACATAAAGAATAAAAATAGGTGTATTGTCCTTTGAAGGAAAACCACAAACGTTCTATATAGTTGGAACAAATTAGTAATGTGTGATATTCAGATTACAGTATTCACAGTATCCAAATATACTGTTTAGCTGATACAACTGAAACTAAAGTAACATAGTAACATAATAGATGAGGTTGAAAAAAGACAGAAGTCTATCGAGTTCAACCTATACAAATCTAAAATACTTACAAAAAGAACCAGTTAACCCCTTAATGACCACAGCACTTTTCCATTTTCTGTCCGTTTGGGACAAAGGCTATTTTTACATTTCTGCTGTGTTTATGTTTAGCTGTAATTTTCCCCTTACTCATTTAATGTACCCACACATATTATATACTGTTTTTCTCGCCATTAAATGGACTTTCAAAATATACCATTATTTTCATCATATCTTATAATTTACTATAAAAAAAATTATAAAATATGAGGAAAAAATGGAAAAAAACACACTTTTTCTAACTTTGACCCCCAAAATCTGTTATACATCTACAACCACCAAAAAAAACATATGCTAAATAGTTTCTAAATTTTGTCCTGAGTTTAGAAATACCCAATGTTTACATGTTCTTTGCTTTTTTTGTAAGTTATAGGGCCATAAATACAAGTAGCACTTTGCTATTTCCAAACCACTTTTTTTCAAAATTAGCGATAGTTACATTGGGACACTGATATCTTTCAGGAATCCCTGAATATCCCTTGACATGTATATATTTTTTTTTAGAAGACATCCCAAAGTATTGATCTAGGCCCATTTTGGTATATTTCATGCCACCATTTCACCGCCAAATGCGATCAAATAAAAAAAAATTGTTCACTTTTTCACAATTTTTTTCACAAGCTTTAGGTTTCTCACTGAAATTATTTACAAAAAACGTATGTAATTATAGCATACATGGTTGTAAATGCTTCTCTGGAATCCCCTTTGTTCATAAATAGCAGACTTATATGGCTTTGGTTTTGCTTTTTACTAATTAGAAGGCTGCTAAATGCGACTGCGCACCACACGTGTATTATGCCCAGCAGTGAAGGGGTTAATTAGGGAGCTTCTAGGGATAATTTTAGCTTCAGTGTAGTGTAGTAGACAACCCCAAGTATTGATCTAGGCCCATTTTGGTATATTTCATGCCACCATTTCACCGCCAAATGCAATCAAATTAAAAAAAACGCTAAATTTTTCACAATTTTAGGTTTCTCACTGAAATTATTTACAAACAGCATGTGCAATTATGGCACAAATGGTTGTAAATGCTTCTCTGGGATCCCCTTTGTTCAGAAATAGCAGACATATATGACTTTGGCGTTGCTTTTTGGTAATTAAAAGGCCGCTAAGTGCTGCTGCGCATCACACGTGTATTATGGCTAGCAGTGAAGGGGTTAATTAGGTAGTTTGTAGGGAGCTTGCAGGGTTAATTTTAGCTTTAGTGTAGAGATCAGCCTCCCATCTGACACATCAGACCCCCTGATCCCTCCCAAACAGCTCCCTTCCCTCCCCCACCCCACAACTGTCCCCGCCATCTTAAGTACTGGCAGAACGTCTGCCAGTACTAAAATAAAAGTTTAAAAAAAAAATACATCTTTAGCATATTTACATATGCTACTTTGTAGGATCCCCCCCTTAGCCCCCAACCTCCCTGATCCCCCCCAAAACAGCTCTCTAACCTCCCCCTCTGCCTTATTGGGGGCCATCTTGGGTACTGGCAGCTGTCTGCCAGTACCCAGTTTGCAAAAAAAATGTTTATTTTTTATTTTTTTGCCTGTTTTTCTGTAGTGTAGCTTCCCCCCCCCCCACAGACCAATCCCCCACCCCTTGACTAATGTATTTTTACATAAATAAAACTATTTTTTACAACTTTTCATACATAATTTTTTTGTAGTGTAGCGGTTCCCACCCGCTCCCTCCCCGTGCACGCGCCCGCCCCCGCCCTCCCGTGCACGTGCGCGCGCCCGTGCGTGCCTCTGATCACCCCCGCCCACGATCCCGCCCCCCTACACATCATCAGGGCCATCGATGGCCGCCACCCGCCTCCCGAACCGGCTCCCACCCACCAACGGATTTAGCCGGTGATGTCCGGTGCAGAGAGGGCCACAGAGTGGCTCTCTCTGCACCGGATTGCTAAAAAAGGTTATTGCAGCATGCCTCAATATCGAGGCATCACTGCAATAACCGGAAAGCAACTGGAAGCGAGCAGGATCGCTTCCAGCTGTTTTCCAGACCAAGGACGTACGCCACACGTCCTCGGTCATTAAGTGTATTTTTTTTGAGGACGTGTGGCGTATGTCCTTGGTCGTTAAAGGGACACTGAATAAAAAAAAATGTCTTTGGAGATTCAGATAGAGCATGCAAATTTAAGCAACTTTCTAATTTATTCATATTATCAAATTTTCTTCATTTTCTTGCTACCTTTATTTGAAAAAGAAGGCAGCTAAGCGTTTTTTTGTTCAGAACTCTGGACAGCACTTTTTTATTGGTGGATGAATTTATCCACCAATCAGCAAGAACAACCCAGGTTGTTCACTAAACCGGCTGGCATCTAAACTTACATTCTTGCATTTCAAATAAAGATAGCAAGAGAATGAAGAAAATTTGATGATAGGAGTACATTAAAAAGTCGCTTAAAATTTTATGCTCTATCTGAATCACGAAAGAAAAAAATTGGGTATAGTGTCCCTTTAAAATGAAATAATCCCACTAAAAGGTGACCCATTTAATAGTAGAAATCATATCCATGAATTTTGTTTCTAGACAGAAATATATCCAAACAATTTTTAAATGTATCTAGGGTATTAGCATTCACTACCTCCTTTGGGAATGAGTTCCACAATTGTATAGCTCTTACAGTGAAAAAAGGTTCCATTGCAGGAGATTAATTCCCCTTTCCTCCAAACTTAAATTGTGACCTCTCGTCACAAAAAAAATTCTTAGAATAAACAGAGCTTCTGCCATCTCTGTATATGGGCCTTGAATATACTGTATTTATATAAAGTAATCATGTGACCCCTCAAGCGCTTTTTTTCTAAAGAAAACAGACCCAGTTTGGCTAGCCTCTCCTCATATCTTAAATTCTCCATTCCCCTTATTAGCTTTGTGACCCTTCACTGAACTTTTTCTAGTTCTGCAATGTCTTTATTTGCAATCGGTCCCCAGAACTTCACTCCATACTCAAGGTGAGGTCTTACCAGGGATTTATATAGTGACAGAATTATGCTTTCCTCCCTTGAATCAATGCATCTTTTAATGCATGCTAGTATCGTATTAGCCTTTGTAGCCGCTGCCCTGCGTTGTGCACCCATCTTTAGCTTGTTATCTATTACTACTCCCAAATCCCTTTCCTCCTCTGTTTGACTAAGTCTTGTCCCATTTAAATAATACGTTGCCTACTTATTTTTACTTCCAAAATGTAGAACCTTGCATTTTCCCGTATTAAATCTCATTTTCCATTTACCTGCCCATACTTCTAATTTTTGTAGATCCCTTTGTAGCGAAAGTTCATCCTGCTCTGATCTAATGACCTTTCTTAAAGGGACACTCAATCAAAATTAAATTTTAATTATTCAGATTGAGCATGCAATTTTAAACAACTTTCTAATTTACTTCCATTAACAAAATATGCACAGTCTTTTTATATTTAAACTTTTTTTGGTCACCAGCTCCTACTGAGCATGTGCAAGAATAAGTGTGTATGCATTTGTGAATGGCTGATTGCTGTTACATGGTATGTGTATGCATTTGTGATTGGCTGATGGCTGTCACATGGTACAGGGGAGTGGAAAAAGCCATAACTTTTAAAATTGTCAGAAAAAAAAATCTACTACTCATTTGAAGTTTAGACTAAGTGCTATTGCATTGTCTTGTTATCTTGCATTTGTTGATTATGCAAATCTACAGTGTTGACTGGTCCTTTAACCTAGTATCATCAGCAAAAATAGAAATGTTGCTATTTAATCCTTGCTCCAAGTCATTTATAAAAATATTAAAAATAACAGAGCCCAGTCTTGATCCCTGGGGGACTCCACTGATTACCTTTGTCCAATCTGAGTATGATCCATTCACTATTACTCGTTGCTCCCTATTTTTTATCCAGTTATTTATCCATGAGCTAACATTTTCAGCTATTCCCAGTCCCTTAATTTTGTGCATTAATCTCTCATGTGGCACTGTATCAAGTGCCTTTGCAAAATTTAAGTTATCACATCAACTGATTCCCCTTTATCTATATTTTTACTTACTTCCTCATAGAATCTAATTAGATTAGTTTGACATGATCTATTTCTCATAAAATCATGCTGATTTGAACTCATAATCTTGTTTACACGAATGTGCTCATCAATAAAATTCATTATAATCCCTTCAAATATCTTCCCCACTATTGATGTCAGACTAACTGGTCTTTAGCTTCCTGGATCATCCCTGCTTCCCTTTTTAAAGAGTGACACCACATCATCTTTACCCAATCCTGGGGTACCATGCCTGAGGATAATGAGTCTTGAAAAATTAAGAGTAGAGGTTTGTCTATAACAGTGCTAAATTCGCTTAACACCATTGGGTGTATTCCATCTGGGCCTGGAGTTTTATTTAACTTCATATTATCCTTTTATATTATAAATACATTATATTTTTTCCTGATATCCTCTATACATAACCCAGTTAATGGTATGGGCTGGCATGTTCTAGTTTGTTCCATATTGTCTATTGGTTCCTCTCTTGTGTATACTGAAGAAAAAAATGGTTTAGTATAATGAGGAAGTGTAGTATTTTCAACAGCAAACTATAATTAAAGAATCATTAATTTCTCATTCCCTATAAAATGTCTAATTAAGCATAATTAAAACATTTTACAGTGTGTGTTATTTAACCCTAAAAAAGATGTTCTGTGTGATACAGAAATCTGGTATTCCTATATTCTGCTTAGTGATTGGTTGATATGTGCAGGGGGTTCTTTATATCTGCCCCTGATTGGCAGCAGCAAATAAAGTAAGACAAAGAGGTTTTCAGAGGATTTTCAATGGGTTTGTTCTGGGCCTGCAAAACAATGCATATTTTTCTAACAAAATGACTGTTTTAAAAGGTATTAAAACTTTAATTTGGCAACCAGATCTTTTTAAATACAGTGATTTATTTATTTCTGATGAATAAATGCATATATATATATATATATATATATATATATATATAGTAAATGTAAAACACCCAGACCTGCAAAAAAGAAAATATAGATAAGCTTTTCAGCATCAATAAAACATACTCTATCTACATCTGTTATTCATTCTCAAGGCATGAGCAGCGCACTTAAAGGGACATGAAACCCACATTTTTTATTTTATGGTTTAGATATAGCATGCAATTTCAAACAACTTTCTAATTTACTTCTATTATCTAATTTGCTTCATTCTCTTGATACCCTTTCCTGAAAAGCATATCTAGATAGGCTCAGTGTGATTGGCTCACCCATGTGCATTGCTATTTCTTCAACAATGGATATCTAAAGAATTGAGCAAATTTGATACTAGACGTAAATTGGAATCTAGTTTAAAAATGTATTCTCTACCAGAATCATAAAAGAAAATATTGGGTATAGTGTCCCTTTAACTAGCAAACTATAAAATAGATTATTACTTGGTAGTTAAAAGTTCTTAAACTCAAAATTAAATCTCCCATAATGGCCTTGATTGCAAGTGGAGTGCAAAAACATTAGCACTATTATGTGTTAACATGGCTTATAAGCACTGGGCATTCAGTTATCCACAAATGCACATCCAAATCAATGCATTCATTTAAAGGGACAGTCTACTCAATAATTTCTAAAAAAATAATAATATAGATAATCCCTTTATTACTCATCCCCTAATTTTGCATAACCAACACTGTTCTATTAATACACTTTTTACATATGTGATACCTTGTATCTAAGCCTCTGCAGACTGCCCCTTATTTCAATTATTTTGACAGACTTGTATTTTAGACAACCAGTGCTGACTCATACATAACTCCAATCCGATTGGCTGATTGGATCAGCCAATAGAATGCGAGGCCAATTCTATTGGCTGTTCCAATCAGCCAATCGGATTGAACTTCAATCCGATTGGCTGATTCAATCAACCAATCGGATTTTTCCTACCTTAATTCTGATTGGCTGATAGAATCCTATCAGCCAATCGGAATTTGAAGGACGCCATCTTGGATGACGTCATTTAAAGGAACCGTCATTCGTCGTTAGTCCGTTGTGCTGGAAGGATGCTCCACGCCGGATGTCTTCAAGATGGAGTCGCTCCTCGTCGTATGGAAGAAGATAGAAGATGCCGCTTGGATGATGCCTTCTGCCGGTCCAGATGTCCTCTTCTGCCCGGATAGGATGAAGACTTCTGCCGGTCTGGATGTCCTCTTCTGCCCCATCGGATGAAGACTTCTGCCCGGATCGGATGACCACTGGTGCCCGGCTGGGTGAAGACGGCTCAAGGTAGGGTGATCTTCAATGGGGTAGTGTTAGTTTTTTTTAAGGGGGGATTGGTTGGGTTTTAGAGTAGGGGTGTGTGGGTGGTGGGTTGTAATGTTGGGGGGGATATTGTAATTTCTTTTTACAGGTAAAAGAGCTGATTACTTTGGGGCAATGCCCAGCAAAAGGCCCTTTTAAGGGCTATTTGTAATTTAGTATAGGGTAGGGCATTTTATTATTTTGGGAGGCTTTTTTATTTTATTAGGGGGCTTAGATTAGGTGTAATTAGTTTAAACTTCTTGTAAAAAAAAAAAAATTTCTGTAATTTAGTGTTTATTTTTCTTTTGCAAGATGTACCACAGTTTCATCCTTACTTGTGGGATATTGTCCTTCCTAATAGGAAGTAGCAAAGAGAGCACCACAGCAGAGCTGTCTATATAGCTCCCCCCTTAACTCCACCCCCCCAGTCATTCTCTTTGCTGCCTCTAAGCTGGAAGGGTAAAGAGAAGAGGTGTTAAACTGTTAGTTTTTTTTTTATTTTCAATCAAGAGTTTGTTATTTTTAAATGGTACCGGTGTTGTACTATTTACTCTCAGGCAGGACATAGATGAAGAATTCTGCCTGGAGGATGATGATCTTAGCATTTTTAACTAAGGTCCACTGCTGTTCCCACAGAAGCTGAGGAGTACAGGAAAACTTCAGTGTGAGGAACGGTTTCTTGCTATACAGCAATGAGGTATGTTCAGTCATTTTTTTCTGCAGAGACTGTGTTAACTCAGAAAGGCTGACAGTTTCCCCATTAGGGGAAGGGTAAGCAGTAATCCTAGTTATATAAGGGGCATTACTAGCTTACATACAGGGCTAATCTTATGGGCACTCAGTTTGTGTATAATATATTGGAAAGCAAACATTTGTGTTTTATGGGACATATGTTTGAGGGTACACTTGGCTTATTTAAGGGTTTTTATAACCCACATGGCTTTCAAATAAAAGGTTTTTGTGTAGGCCCCAGCTACATCGAGTGAGAGGGACGGGGCCTATTTTCGCGCCTCAGTTGTGCACTTAGATGATGCAGGCAAGCAGCAAGCAACGTCTCCAGAGGTCCTAGTACTCTTCTGGGGCCCAATCTAAGCTTTATTCCCACAGAATCATTCCCTAAGGGCAGGTAGGGCCACAGCAGAGCTGTGGCAAGGTGCTGACAGGGTTTTTTTTACCGGTTTTAGACATTTGTCAATCCGTTTTTTTCATTTGAGGGTATATTGCTTAGATATTTGTGGTGCAATCTTACTATAAGTTAGTGGGTGTACTGTAAAAATTTCGGAAAATTTGAGGCAATTTTAAGCATTTTTGCAGTTTTTGTATGTCTTTTTTTCTCTTAAAGGCACAGTACCGTTTTTGAAAATTGTGTTTTTTTCATTAAATAAAGTGTTTTCCAAGCTTGCTTGTCTCATTACTAGCCTGTTCAACATGTCTGACATTGAGGAAACTCATTGCTCAATTTGTTCAGAAGCCATTGTGGAACCCCCTCTTAGAATGTGTCCCACTTGTACTGATATGTCTTTAAATTGCCAACAGTATATTTTGACTTATAAGAGTTTGGCATTGGATGATTCTCAGACAGAAGGAAATCAGGTTTTACCATCTAGTTCTCCCCAAGTGTCACAACCAGTAACGCCCGCACAAGCGACGCCAAGTACTTCTAGTGCGTCTAATTCTTTCACCTTGCAAGATATGGCCTCAGTTATGAATACTACCCTTACAGAGGTTTTATCTAAACTGCCAGGGTTGCAAGGGAAGGGTAAGCAGTAATCCTAGTTATATAAGGGGCATTACTAGCTTACATACAGGGCTAATCTTATGGGCACTCAGTTTGTGTATAATATATTGTGTATGTGTATAATATATTGGAAAGCAAACATTTGTGTTTTATGGGACATATGTTTGAGGGTACACTTGGCTTATTTAAGGGTTTTTATAACCCACATGGCTTTCAAATAAAAGGTTTTTGTGTAGGCCCCAGCTACATCGAGTGAGAGGGACGGGGCCTATTTTCGCGCCTCAGTTGCGCACTTAGATGATGCAGGCAAGCAGCAAGCAACGTCTCCAGAGGTCCTAGTACTCTTCTGGGGCCCAATCTAAGCTTTATTCCCACAGAATCATTCCCTAAGGGCAGGTAGGGCCACAGCAGAGCTGTGGCAAGGTGCTGACAGGGTTTTTTTTACCGGTTTTAGACATTTGTCAATCCGTTTTTTTCATTTGAGGGTATATTGCTTAGATATTTGTGGTGCAATCTTACTATAAGTTAGTGGGTGTACTGTAAAAATTTCGGAAAATTTGAGGCAATTTTAAGCATTTTTGCAGTTTTTGTATGTCTTTTTTTCTCTTAAAGGCACAGTACCGTTTTTGAAAATTGTGTTTTTTTCATTAAATAAAGTGTTTTCCAAGCTTGCTTGTCTCATTACTAGCCTGTTCAACATGTCTGACATTGAGGAAACTCATTGCTCAATTTGTTCAGAAGCCATTGTGGAACCCCCTCTTAGAATGTGTCCCACTTGTACTGATATGTCTTTAAATTGCCAACAGTATATTTTGACTTATAAGAGTTTGGCATTGGATGATTCTCAGACAGAAGGAAATCAGGTTTTACCATCTAGTTCTCCCCAAGTGTCACAACCAGTAACGCCCGCACAAGCGACGCCAAGTACTTCTAGTGCGTCTAATTCTTTCACCTTGCAAGATATGGCCTCAGTTATGAATACTACCCTTACAGAGGTTTTATCTAAACTGCCAGGGTTGCAAGGGAAGCGCAGTAGCTCTGGGTTAAGAACAAATGCTGACCCTTCTGACACTTTAGTTGCCGTATCCGATACTCCCTCACAATGTTCTTAGGTAGGGATGAGGGATTTGCTATCTGAGGGAGAAATTTCTGATTCAGGAAGGTTACTCCCTCAGACAGATTCAGATAGGACAGCATTTAAATTTAAGCTAGAACAACTCCATTTATTGCTCAGGGAGGTTTTAGCGACTCTGGATGATTGTGACCCTATTGTAGTTCCAGAGAAATTGTGTAAAATGGACAAATATCTAGAGGATCCTGTTTACACTGATGTTTTTCCGGTCCCTAAGAGGATTTTGGACATTGTTACTAAGGAGTGGGATAGACCAGGTATTCCGTTCGCTCCCCCTCCTGTTTTTAAGAAAATGTTTACCATATCTGACACCATGAGGGACTCATGGCAGACGGTCCCTAAGGTGGAGGGAGCTATTTCTACTCTGGCTAAGCGTACAACTATACCTATTGAAGACAGTTGTGCTTTCATTGATCCTATGGATAAAAAATTAGAGGGTCTCCTAAAGAAAATTTTTGTTCATCAATGTTTTCTTCTTCAACCCATAGTGTGCATTGTTCCTGTAACCACTGCAGCTGCCTTTTGGTTTGAGGCTCTAGAAGAGGCTCTTCAGGTGGAGACCCCACTAGATGATATTCTGGACAGAATTAAGGCTATAAGCTAGCTAATTCTTTTATTACAGACGCCGCTTTTCATCTCGCTAAGTTAGCGGCAAAGAATTCAGGTTTTGCCATTTTAGTGCGTAGAGCATTATGGCTTAAGTCCTGGTCGGCTGATGTGTCATCAAAATCTAAGCTTTTGACCATCCCTTTCAAAGGTAAGACCCTATTCAGGCCTGCACTGAAAGAGATCATTTCAGACATCACTGGGGGGAAGAGTCATGCCCCCTTCCCCAAGATAAGTCAAATAAGACAACGACAAAACAAAATAATTTTAGTTCCTTTCGAAACTTCAAGGGTGGTCCCGCTTCCTCTTCCCCTGCTGCAAAGCAAGAGGGGAACTTTGCTCAATCCAAGCCAACCTGGAGACCTAACCAGGCTTGGAACAAGGGTAAACAGGCCAAAAAGCCTGCTGTTGCCACTAAGACAGCATGAAGGGGTAGCCCCCGATCCGGGACCGGATCTAGTAGGGGGCAGACTCTCTCTCTTTGCTCAGGCCTGGGCAAGAGACGTTCAGGACTCTTGGGCCGTAGAAATTGTAACCCAGGGGTATCTTTTAGATTTCAAAGATTCTCCTCCAAGAGGGAGATTCCATCTTTCTCAATTGTCTGTAAACCAGACAAAAAGAGAGGTGTTCTTACGCTGTGTAGAAGACCTTTTTACCATGGGAGTGATCTGCCCAGTTCCGAAAGCAGAACAGGGACAAGGTTTCTACTCCAATCTGTTTGTGGCTCCCAAAAAAGAGGGAACCTTCAGACCAATTCTAGATCTCAAGATCCTAAACCAATTCCTAAGAGTTCCATCCTTCAAGATGGAGACTATTCGGACTATTTTACCAATGATCCAGGAGGGTCAATATATGACCACCGTGGATTTAAAGGATGCGTATTTACACATTCCTATCCACAAATATCATCACCTATTCCTAAGGTTTGCGTTTCTGGACAGGCATTACCAGTTTGTGGCTCTTCCCTTCGGGTTGGCCACGGCGCCAAAAATCTTCACAAAAGTGCTAGGGTCCCTGCTGGTGGTCTTAAGACCGCGGGGCATTGCAGTGGCGCCTTATCTAGACGACATCTTAATTCAAGCGTCGACTTTCCAACTAGCCAAGTCTCACACGGAGTTAGTGTTGGCCTTTCTAAGATCTCATGAGTGGAAGGTGAACGTGAAAAAGAGTTCTCTGATTCCTCTAACAAGAGTTCCATTCCTGGGAACTCTGATAGATTCGGTGGACATGAAAATTTTTCTGACGGAGGTCAGGAAATCAAAGATTTTAACCACCTGCCGAGCTCTTCATTCCATTCCTCGGCCGTCAGTGGCTCAGTGTATGGAGGTAATCGGACTTATGGTAGCGGCAATGGACATAGTTCCGTTTGCTCACTTGCATCTCAGACCACTGCAACTATGCATGCTCAAACAGTGGAATGGGGATTATGCAGATTTATCTCCTCATATAAATCTGGATCAAGAGACCAGAGACTCTCTTCTTTGGTGGTTGTCACAGGATCACCTGTCCAGGGGAATGTGTTTCCGCAGGCCAGCGTGGGTTATAGTGACGACGGACGCCAGCCTACTGGGCTGGGGTGCAGTCTGGAATTCCCTGAAAGCACAGGGTTTGTTGGCTCAGGACGGAGGCCCTCCTACCGATAAATATTCTGGAATTAAGAGCGATATTCAATGCTCTTCAGGCGTGGCCTCAGCTGGCTTCGGCCGGATTCATCAGGTTTCAGTCGGACAACATCACGACTGTAGCTTATATCAATCATCAGGGGGGAACAAGGAGTTCCTTGGCGATGATAGAAGTTTCCAGGATAATCCGATGGGCAGAGACTCACTCTTGCCATCTATCAGCGATCTAAATCCCAGGGGTAGAGAACTGGGAGGCAGATTTTCTAAGTCGTCAGACTTTTCATCCGGGAGAGTGGGAGCTCTATCCGGAGGTGTTTGCTCAACTGGTTCAGCTATGGGGCACACCAGAATTGGATCTGATGGCGTCTCGTCAGAACGCTAAACTTCCTTGTTACGGATCCAGGTCCAGGGATCCCCAGGCAGTACTGATAGATGCTCTAGCAGTACCCTGGTCGTTCAACCTGGCTTATGTGTTTCCACCTTTTCCTCTGTTTCCCTGTTTGATTGCAAGAATCAAACAGGAGAGAGGTTTGGTGATTTTGATAGCCCCTGCGTGGCCACGCAGGACTTGGTATGTAGAGCTGGTGGACATGTCATCTCTACCACCATGGACTCTGCCACTGCGACGGGACCTTCTAATTCAAGGTCCGTTCAAGCATCCAAATCTAATTTCTCTGCAACTGACTGCTTGGAGATTGAACGCTTGATTTTATCAAAGCGGGGTTTCTCTGAGTCGGTCATAGATACCTTGATTCAGGCTCGAAAGCCTGTCACCAGGAAAATCTATCATAAGATATGGCGTAAATATCTTTTTTGGTGCGAATCCAAAGGCTACTCATGGAGTAAGATCAGGATTCCTAGGATTTTGTCCTTTCTTCAAGAGGGATTAGAGAAAGGATTGTCAGCTAGTTCCTTAAAGGGACAGATATCTGCTTTGTCTATCCTATTGCACAAGCATCTGGCTGATGTCCCAGACGTTTGGGCTTTTTGTCAGGCTTTAGTTAGAATCAAGCCTGTGTTTAAACCTGTTGCTCCGCCATGGAGTCTAAATTTAGTTCTTAATGTTCTTCAGGGGGTTCCGTTTGAACATATGCATTCCATAGATATTAAGCTTCTATCTTGGAAACTTCTGTTTCTAGTTGCTATCTCTTCAGCTCGAAAGGTTTCTGAACTATCTGCATTACAATGCGACTCGCCTTATCTTGTTTTCCATGCTGATAAGGTGGTTTTGCGTATCAAACCTGGGTTCCTCCCTAAGGTTGTTTCTAACAGGAATATCAATCAGGAAATTGTTGTTCCTTCTCTGTGTCCTAATCCTTCTTCTAAGAAGGAACGTCTGTTGCACAACTTGGACGTGGTTCGTGCTTTGAAGTTTTATTTGCAGGCAACCAAAGATTTTCGCCAATCATCTTCTTTGTTTGTTGTCTATGCTGGAAAGCGCAGAGGTCAAAAGGCTACGGCTACCTCTCTTTCCTTTTGGCTGAAAAGCATCATCCGTTTGGCCTATGAGACTGCTAGTCAGCAGCCTCCTGAAAGAATTACACTCCACTAGAGCGGTGGCTTCCACATGGGCTTTTAAAAATGATGCTTCTGTTGAACAGATTTGTAAGGCTGCAACTTGGTCTTCGCTTCATACCTTTTCCAAATTTTACAAATTTGATACTTTTGCTTCTTCGGAGGCTATTTTTGGGAGAAAGGTTTTGCAAGCAGTGGTGCCTTCTGTTTAGGTTCCTGTCTTGTCCCTCACTTCATCCATGTCCTAAAGCTTTGGTATTGGTATCCCACAAGTAAGGATGAAACCGTGGACTCTGTACATCTTGCATAAGAAAACAAAAGTTATGCTTACCTGATAAATTTCTTTCTTTTGCGATGTACCGAGTCCACGGCCCGCCCTGTCTATCAAGACAGATAGTATTTTTTTATTGAAAATTTCAGTCACCTCTGCACCTTATAGTTTCTCCTTTTCTTCCTTGGCCTTCGGTCGAATGACTGGGGGGTGGAGTTAAGGGGGGAGCTATATAGGCAGCTCTGCTGTGGGGCTCTCTTTGCTACTTCCTGTTAGGAAGGACAATATCCCACAAGTAAGGATGAAACTGTGGACTCGGTACATCGCAAAAGAAAGAAATTTATCAGGTAAGCATGAATTTTGTTTTTTTTGTACTTTAGGTTAATTTAGTTAATTGTATTTAATTTTAGCTAATTGTAGTTAATTAATTTAATTTATTTTATTTAATGATAGTGTAGTGTTAGGTGTATTTGTAACTTAGGTTAGGATTTATTTTACAGGTAATTTTGTAATTATTTTAACTAGGTAGCTATTAAATAGTTATTAACTATTTAATAGCTATTGTACCTAGTTAAAATAAATACAAAGTTGCCTGTAAAATAAAAATAAATCCTAGGGGGCGTGTCTAAGCCACAGCCATAGCTAGACGGGAAAACAGGTTGCTCTGCTTTCATTCTAAATAATCTGGGGATTATCTTAATTATATTATCTCATATCGATTTATATTACTAAACATCAGCTGCTAAACTGGTCTGGAACAAGATTATCCCATCACATTTACGTTTTCACAACGAGAAGATCTAAAATAAGTTACAACTAAGGCTGCGGCCTACGATTCATTTACATTCTACCCCCCCCCCCCGGCTAGGTAGCTGCCGGGTGAAGCGACAAGAATAACACTAATCATCTTGGAGTCCCCACTTGACTGAACTTAGAGGAGGGTGTCAGTAGAGACGGGCTGGTTCTTAGGAAGAACGGATATAAAATGGAGGCTGAAGCTATAGCTCTACTGCAGCAGCTGACTTACAAGTTGGAGCTCCAGCACGCATCCCTTAAGCTGTATCTGAGAGCGGAGTGGAGGGATGAGCTCACGTCTCCAAGCCCATGTGTGGTACCAACATATCTCCCGGTCACGCAGGATGGGAGTCAGGTGGGAAATCTCGTTTGCTTAGGAGAGATTGCCAACCCAATTGTACTATCTGACATAGAAGGATGGACCCTTTCAAATATTGCCCCTGAAATGGTGGCCCCGTGTAAGTGCACTACTATGGATCGCCTGTTAGTGGAAGAGAGGTTGGTGCTGGTCTCCCTGGAGACGCGGCCGGTCAAAGGGGGGTCTGGTGCAGGCCGCAAGTTTAAGAGCACGGAGTGTCCGTTGAGGAGATCTGTACAAGATGCATTGGGATGTGCTAAGTCTCTCCAGTCCCGATACACGGACTCAACACTGACAGCATCTGACTATACTGGGAAAGTTTTGTCTAAGGCATTTACTGTTGTGGTCATGCTGGAAGTCACTATTAATGAAGATTCAGCAGGCCAGAGGAACGTTAACTTTACCATACCTGCAAGAGGGATAGGTTAGAGATGCAGAGGGATTTTGAACTCCAGCATAGTGGCAAATATTAATCACGCACATTAGATGACGACTACTAACAGTCTGAGAAGAGCCTTTATTTATATTACATATTGCAGTGTGTTTTTATGCTTTTTGCAGTCAGAGTGGGTCATGATTATATCTTGTCTCATAAGTCACTTGGTGATTACATATGTGATGCTTCCCTCCTTTCCCATTTGTAATCTAGCTCCAACTTATTAGATATTCACTGTGATATGTTAGCTTACAGATAAGTGTGTTGAAATACTCTATATTTATTTGTTTGCATAACCCAGCTATTAGGCCCACATGAGATAATTAAATATGTAATTGGAAAGGGGGCCTTGGGTAGGGCAGAGGGGAGGTGAAGTAAGCAGAAGCAGATCTCCAACGGCTCTGTATTGGTATCCAAGTTCATATTAAAGTGATTAACCATATTTTGCTGCCCTCTCACTTAGCCGAGGTGGTTCATTAACCATAAGGAAGGGAGATATATATTAACCACTCTTACTCCCATATGCACATTACATATTATCGCAATAAATAGCCCCATAAGGATATGTATGACATGGCAGCGTCAGAACACTGTAAACCCATTATGGCGATTATATTTTAAAACTACGCCCTATATATCTCAAGTACAGTCTACATATTTTTTATCTTTTATTTTTTACTTTTTAGAGCCCACGATCTTGAAATGTTTTCTAGCAGTAATGAAAGATTTGTTTGTGGGGACTCCAGACGCATGACTCATGCTATTTCATTAATAATATATCTTTATACTATATTATCATTCACCCAATATGGTGAATTTCGCAACCTATATATAAATTCACCCAGATTGGTGAATTCTTCAGCGGTATTAATCCGCAGCATAATTTTAATTTCACAAAGAATTATACCTCTTAGTTAAGGTAGTTAGTTATTTTGTTAAAACAGAGTTCAATCCTGCTCAGACTCTAGCCCCTATATATAGCCCACAGTGGAATTATTAGGTAAATATGTATTATTTCACATATGATCCTTCTCTATCGAATTGCAAGTTGGTAACCATACAAAGCCCAGAGCGACAGTGCAGCTTATTAAGCTGAGAGACAGTCAATATACGAGCACAGCCCTCTCTGGAATTAACCAACAATACAAGTAAATATTGCGGTACTCACTACTTTCCCATATATCCTGAAGTGGCTTCCAGGTCGTGGGGCTGTGTAGTTCAATCAGCTGCTTAGCACTCTATGGCTGTCTCCGACTCCAGCGTCTCCCAGCGTCTTCATGCACTTGTGTGAAGCTCTGTGATTTCCGGCTATGTGACGTCACTTCCTCCGTTGGGCTCCGCATCCAGGACTCCAACACCTCCGATAACGGCCCACAATCCACGATCTTGGAAGCAAAAGGTGAGAAGTTCCTTTCAACACTGTGGCTATAAGACTGCGCTTTGACTCTAGCTGGTAATGGAATAGATAGTACAGAAAGTTCAAAAACACCAGCGAGTCAAATTTTTGCGCTAAAAAAGTCAAAGCTTTATTTTAAAAAGCAAATAAACATAACATCACAGCTCATCCCTTAAGCTGTCTTACGCGTTTCGGCCCCCTGGCCTTATTCATAGACATAAATTCACATTGTAAGTGTCCCTCTTTTATACACAATAGCCAAAATGGCTCCTGAGATTTGCTGCGATTTCATTTGTTAAAAATGTTAATTACTGAAATGTCTAACACTTGATTTGGATTTTAACTCTTTCATTTCCGGCTTTATTGTTGTAGGTTATTAGTTATACCTGATATAATACATGTGTATATCTCTATTGTGAGTACAACCGGTTCAATGTAGATATTACAATCTTTTTTGTAAAACATTTAAATATACTATATGTTTTATTAATTACTTAATCCTTATTTAAATGATATAACTTGTGTCATATTAAATAAACCAACTAACTTTATATGCTTTTACAATTCGCTGATTCTTATTAGCAAGATTTTTTGGAAATGTTCAGGAGTTTAATTTTCAAAAAAGAAGAAAGGGGATATTATCATAACCACCTGGATACCCGACTTAGCGTCTTGTGTGGTCTAATTACTAGAATATAAAGATTCTTGCACAATAAACAATGGCGTGTCATGTAGATGACTCATCTTGTTAATCTAAAAGTTACTATATGAAAAGAAGTATTGTTATCGTATGGGGACGGTATCTAGCCTTTTTAACACTAAAAATTGAACCGTTCACCTACATCTATACTCTAATACTTCTACACAATTATAGAATTAAATAATGCACTAAAATTTAAATCTTTTTCCAGAAATTAATGACATCCCCCTCAATGTTTAAACCCTTAGGTCTTCTTGTCTGTAACTGGAAAATCCAGAAAGCTTCTCTATACAGGAGGTGACTAGCTCTATCACCTCCTCTTGATCTGGGTTTTACTAGTTCTATTATTTGCCAACTAAAGGAGGCTACATCTTGATTATGGCAATAGATGAAATGTCTAGACAGATCTGAGCATTCAATGTTATTCTTGATATCATTTAAATGCTCTCTTACTCTAGTCCTTGCCTCCCTAGTGGTACATCCTGTATATTGTAGCCTGCAGCTTGTACATTCTATAAGATAAACAGCATATGTGCTGCGACATGTACTACAACTTTCGTGAGTGTACACTTTATTGGTGACACGTGATTGGAAAGTCTGACCAATACATACATGTGAACAGGCAATGCAGTTTGTAAAATTACATTTATAGTGGCCTTTCATTGTGAGCCAACTATTCGTGTATGTTCCCGTTCTTTTCAACTGACTAGGTGATATTAGATTACCAATAGTACATCCTCTCCTAGATACATAGTTACAGCCTCCTTCTATATAGTCCTTCAGGCTATCTTCAGCTGACACTATTGGCAGATGTTTCTTAATAATGCCACAAATATCATTAAATTGAGGACTATAAGTAGTAGAGAAGGTGGGTCTTGAAAGATCAAATCGTTTATGTCGATTGGTGGTTTCATTACTTATGAGTGTTGCCCTATCCATTCGTGACACTTCTAAGAGTGCTCTATCTACTGTCTTGGGGCGATATCCTCTCTGTAATAGAGACTCTTTAAATTTACTGCTCTCTAGGAGAAAATCACTGTCTTCGGAGCAGTTTCTCCTAATACGCATAAATTGCCCTTTTGCCACCCCAAAGCCTGTGTGTTTGGGGTGGTTACTCCTTGCGTGTAATATCGTATTTGACATGATAGGTTTTCTGTACAATGAAGTCTTGATGCTATTAGTTTCAATGACCCCTTCTAAGGTAATGTCTAGGTAGGGGATCTTTACCTTATCAAACTGATATGTGAACTGCAAACCAGCTTTATTTGCGTTCAAATAATCTACATATAGCTTAGCCTCCTCCTCAGTACCCTGCCATATGAACAGGAGATCATCAATAAAGCGTTTATATAGTTTTATCTTGTCATGAAATGGGTTCTCACCTCCAAAGACGTGGGACTGTTCCCACCATCCCATATAGATGTTAGCGTAGGATGGTGCAAACTTCGCACCCATCGCAGTCCCACGCCTCTGGAGGTAAAAATCACCCTCAAAACGAAAGAAATTATGCGTTAAAAGAAAGTCCAATGCCCTGCATATGAACATCCTTAAATTATGATCATAATTACTATAGTTATTTAGGATTTCTGCTACTGCGTCTACCCCTGTGTTGTGTGGGATTGCCGAATAGAGGCCTACCACATCTATTGTTAACCAGGAGGACGTGGTACTCCAAGACATCTTATCCAGATTAGACACCAGATGTTTTGTGTCACGTAGAAATGAGGGAAACTGTAGGACTAAGGGTTGTAAAAGTGTTTCAACCCAATTGGAGAGGTGTTCAAAGAGGGAACCAATGCCTGACACAATGGGTCTACCTTTCACCTCCTCCAAGGATTTATGCACCTTGGGGAGGTGATGAAAAATCGGTATGACTGGGTTTACTACCAACAAATAATTAAATGTGTCTTGGTCAAAGATTCCCTCCTGAACACCATCATCCAATAGATCTAATAGATCCTTCTTAAAAGTCTCTGTAGGGTTCCTCACAAGTCTAGTGTAAACATTTTTATCATTTAACTGCCTCATGGCTTCTTGTATATATGAAGCTTTATCTAAGGCAACAATACTGCCGCCCTTGTCGGCTCTCCTGATGACTATATCATCATAGGATTGTAAGTCTTTCAAAGCTTGGCGAAGCTCAGGTCGTAGATTTGAATGTGTTACTTTGTTATTAGACAATTTCACTAGATCCTGTTCCACCCTATGGTGAAAGGCCTCCAAAAAGGGACCTCTCATAGCAATAGGATAAAACACAGATCTAGGTTTAAAGTTACCATGTGAGACCTTTACATGAGCAGGATCTCTTAAGTGATGAGACCCAAGTTCCTGCAACATATAATAGTCACTTGCCTCTTCAAAATCAAAGATATCTGAAATACTAGGATATCTATCTATAGGACTAGCATTCATGTCATTGTCAGACTGACTGTCCATATCACTGATAGTATTATTGTGCCAGAAATATTTCTTAAGGGTAAGGTCCCTTACTAACCTGTTGACATCTGTGATGGTCTCAAACAGATTAAAAGATCTGGTAGGGACAAAACTAAGGCCCATGCTCAATACTTCCAATTCATAAGAAGTTAAATCTCTACCAGATAGATTAATCACTTTTAGATCTGGTATTTGTTGTAATGCATTCTGCCTCTTTGGCCCCTTGGATTTCGACCTCTTCCTCTTCCTCTTCCTCGGTGTCCCCCTCCCTCTCTTTGGTGTTGTCCCTGGTAAAAAACCTGAGATTCTTGGGGTTGTGTTAGTGTGTGTATCATTGTGCTTCTCGCACCTAGATCCCCTTCATTATCACTCAAAAATACTGCCTCTCGAGAGGTGGACTGGCTAGCAGAGACACTACTTCTATTATCTCTGGTTTGTTGCCTAGTCACTATACTATTTGTGCTTGAATTAGCTCTCCCTCTGTGTGTTACATTACTATTTCTGATGATACTCTTAGGGGGGGGTATATAATCCTCCTCGCCACTGGAATCACTTATTGCTGAGAGTGCTCCTGCTTCATCATCAGTGCCCTCTGTATCAGAAAATGTAACCCTCTTTTTAGTTTCATTCAAAGATGTACTGGCAATGCTGTCATCAACTTTAATAATTGTTTGAACCTTAGGTTTAAACCTCCTCTGTTTGTGACTCTTATTACTACGAATGTGCCATGTGTACACCTTATTGTTAACATAATCATCATTGTCTCTTTTAAACTTTCTCAACTTGAAATTATCTAAGTCAGTTCTAAATTTCAAAACAGTATCACTTAGGAGCTTGTCTAGCTCATTGTACTTAGAATTATCAACAAAACTATTAAGTTGTGTCTGTATACTTTCTAGCTCTTTTCTAATTTTAACAAGCTGAGCAGTTTTAAATTTGACAATAAGCATCATTAACTTTTTAGAGCAGTCACTCAAAATTTCATTCCATGCAGCGATAAAGTCAGGGTCCTCAACTGAGAAAGTCGGGTATTTATGAAGTCGTAGCCCTCTTGGGATCATTTCAAGTTGTAAATATTTTTCCAGGGCCCTCTTGTCCCACCATGTTTTATATTCTTTTAATAATGTCCTTTCTAATAGTAGAAAAGTTTCACTTATCCCCAGAACTTCATCCTGTTTAACAAAAGTGTCCTCAAGTGTTAACCGCTCCAAATCAAGTGCAGTGAGCGGTGTCAAAGAAAATAAGCTTTGTAAATCCATTTTATTAATTATTGGAGAAACTATCAAAGTCTATGAGGGGCAAGTCTGCAGGAAAAAGAATATGCAGCGTATGCTTGATCAAACAGAGTTCAATCCTGCTCAGACTCTAGCCCCTATATATAGCCCACAGTGGAATTATTAGGTAAATATGTATTATTTCACATATGATCCTTCTCTATCGAATTGCAAGTTGGTAACCATACAAAGCCCAGAGCGACAGTGCAGCTTATTAAGCTGAGAGACAGTCAATATACGAGCACAGCCCTCTCTGGAATTAACCAACAATACAAGTAAATATTGCGGTACTCACTACTTTCCCATATATCCTGAAGTGGCTTCCAGGTCGTGGGGCTGTGTAGTTCAATCAGCTGCTTAGCACTCTATGGCTGTCTCCGACTCCAGCGTCTCCCAGCGTCTTCATGCACTTGTGTGAAGCTCTGTGATTTCCGGCTATGTGACGTCACTTCCTCCGTTGGGCTCCGCATCCAGGACTCCAACACCTCCGATAACGGCCCACAATCCACGATCTTGGAAGCAAAAGGTGAGAAGTTCCTTTCAACACTGTGGCTATAAGACTGCGCTTTGACTCTAGCTGGTAATGGAATAGATAGTACAGAAAGTTCAAAAACACCAGCGAGTCAAATTTTTGCGCTAAAAAAGTCAAAGCTTTATTTTAAAAAGCAAATAAACATAACATCACAGCTCATCCCTTAAGCTGTCTTACGCGTTTCGGCCCCCTGGCCTTATTCATAGACATAAATTCACAGTTATTTTGTTAAACAGTTTAATCTCAAATATCATCCTAATAGGCACTTTTTTGAGATAAAGAGGTTCTTTGGTAAAGTACACTAAATAAAAAATGTAAGGTATCATTGCAAGTTCAGCAATATGTGAAACTGTGTTATGTTAGAATTATAGTATGACATATTAGCCCTAAGAAGGGATTTCATAGGCCTCCACGCGCTATATGAGCCTCTTGTTCAAGCTCAATTATTTGGCTTATGTTAAATATCGGGAGTTGTATGTCTGTAATGTGTCATGACAAATCTGAAATTGTTTTCTCACTGTGGTGGCAATATTTATGATATTGTGCTGTGACTGTAGTTCTGCTAAATACATTTAATAAAAAAATTTGATTTTAAAAAAATAAATAAAAAAATTCTAAAATAGCTACAATGTAATTATTAATTATATTGTAGCTATCTTAGGGTTTATTTTATAGGTTTAGTTTTAAATAGGAATACTTTAGTTAAGAATAGTAATATTATTTAGATTTATTTAAATAATAATTAAGCTAGGGGGGTGTTAGGTTAGACTTAGGTTTAGGGGTTAATTACTTTATTATAGTGGCGGCGACGTTAGTGATGGCAGATTAGGGGTTAATAGATTTAATAGGCTATGTGGGCTATGGCGGTTTAGGGGTTAATACTAGAATAGGTTTATTGCGGTGTGGGCTATGGTGGTTTAGGGGTTAGTACTAGAATAGGTTTATTGCGGTGTGGGCTATGGCGGTTTATGGGTTAATAATTTAGTTATTACTTGCGGTGTGGGCTATGGCGGTTTAGGGGTTAATACATTTATTATTAGGAGTGAGAGGGGGGATTGCGGATATAGGGGTATACGTGTCGGGCTTATTAGACAGTTATGGGATATTTAAAATTTTAGTTAGTTTTCTTACGCGCTGGCAGTTTTTAAAGTGCAATTAGTAGTTACGCTCATTTCTGGACATCGCTAGTTTATCAGACTTACGGCACTTTAGGAACTGCCGGCGGGGTATATGTAATGCCCCGATGTGCGAGGTGAAATTACGGGCGGCGACATATATATCGGATCGTGCCCCTAGTGTTATTCATGTAGCAAAGTTGCACAAAAGATGCCGTGCTATTGATTGCACTCCCCTTAATGTTTAAATGGATACTAAACCCACATTTTTCGTCCATGATTCAGATAGAGCATGCAATTTTAAGCAACTTTCTAATTTACTTCTATTATCAATTTTTCTTTGTTCTTTTGCCCATGTGTTTGCAACATCATGGTTGTTCTGAGCGTTCCAACAACGCATGCGCAAAAGACCATTTTTTCCCCCAAATGCAAACATGCCAAAATGCCACAATTCTGATTGGACAAATGCAAAAGCGTAATCCAAAAATAAAAAGGCACTTAGTGGCTGGGCTGCCGAAGCACACAGTAGAATCGGAGCGGTTTGTTTTAGACTACACCAGTAAGTTTGATTATTGAAAGTGCATTTACCATAAGCATTACTTTAAGTGTCTTCTCCAGATCACACTATGAATAATTATTCTCACACTGTGAGGAAGTCATATATGAAATCAGGTTGTAGGGTGCCTGTATAGAAACATTTTTGCATTTTTTTTATTACAAACTAATAAAAACGTTCTGTTTTTAGCCCATTGCATACAAGAAGAAAACATAGATCTATAGATATATATTGGTATTTTTTTTTATTATTTTTTACTTTTATAATGGGTGCTCAGAAGGGGAATTGCAAAAGACACCACTGGCTTTTATACATTTAGAGTCTGTGTCCTCCTAGAGTAAGGAAACTAAAAAAAAACTTAACAGATGCTTTTTGCTATCTAGAGAGGCATCGAACCCCCCACTAGAAAGAAGAGAATCACCTCTTTTTAATAATGGGTCATCTAACTCTCTAAATATCACATGACTGATTACAAGTATAGGATTATAAAAGACAAAGCACTGCAACAGAGTTTTTTTTTTCTTGTGCAAAGATGAGTCCATGTACCTATGAGACCCTCTAAAATGAAAGAGACTCCAATTTCACGTGGTTGGTAACATGAGCATCTACAGTATATATATATTATGTAACAAATGAAAAATGCTAAGAATTTACCTTGAAAATAAGTGTTTTAGGCTTATTAAATTGTGTGTGTGTATGTATGTATATATATATATATATATATATATATATATATATATATATATATATATATATATATATACTGTGTGTGTGTATATATATATATGTGTATATATATATATATATATATATATATATATATAATCCACTGAAATAAGTGCACTCAATTCTGCTAGGGTGCTATAGAAAGCTCAAATATCCAAGTTATAACACAAGCACTCACTGGACTTGATACAGGTGAAATAAAAAGTGTTTTATTCCATATAAACAAGTGACGTTTCGAGGTGTTCACCCCTTCATCAGGCCAACAGTTGTACAGAGTGAATCAAACATTTTATACCCATTGAAACCCCACCCACTGTGCAAAAAAACGTCCAACTGTTGCGATAGTAACCATAGAAAAACAAATACATTGTGAATGCTCATAGTTACTAATCCTGTGTTAATATTATACAGTGCAATAATAAACATACAGTGTAGTGATAGTGGGACCATTTGCAGAACATCCCTGAGTATAAACAATCCTTGTTAGTGATAAAAACAAATTCTCGATTTAAAGGGACACTGAACCCAAATTTTTTTCTTTTGTGATTCAGATAGAGGATGTAATTTAAAGCAACTTTTTAATTTACTTCTATTATCAGTTTTTCTTTGTTCTCTTGCTATTTTTATTTGAAAAAGAAGGCATCTAAGCTATTTTTTGGTTCAGTAAAATGGACAGTACTTGTTTATTGGTTGGTTAAATTAATCCACCAATCAGCAAGAACAGCCCAGGTTGTTCACCAAAAATGTGCCGGCATCTAAACTTACATTCTTGCTTTTTAAATAAAGATTCCAAGAGAATGAAGAAAATTTGATAATAGGAGTAAATTAGAAAGTTGCTTAAAATTTCATGCTCTATCTGAATCATGAAAGAAAATTTTTGGGTTCAGTGTCCCTTTAATATTACGACAAACCTCAGTTGTCATTCCTGCACTGGGAAAATGGCCTCTTAAGCCCCGCCCTCAAACTCAGTGTAACACCAACAAGGGAATGTAGCAATGTGTATCCTAAATGTATCAAAACCTATTTGACATAACAGTATCAAAATCAATGTATAGATGTGTATAAAGATACAAATGACTAGTGTAATTACTTCCAATAGTATCAAATATCACACAGCAAGAATTAATACAACATAAACCTTCCAAGGACGTTACTCCACATATGACTTTCACCACAGTTTACTCACCTCAATTGAGAACGATATATAAAACACTTAAGAAGGATTGGCATGTTATTAGCAGTGATGCATCTTTACCTTTTGATAGATATGCACCATCAAGGACGGGGTTTTATCGAGGTAAAAGCCTCAGGGATCTTTTGATGCATACTGACCCCCAACATTGTTACAAAACAGAAACTTGGTTAAAACAAAAAAACTTTAATCATTTAGGTGCCCTAATTGCACAGCATGTCATTCTATGATACAAGGGAGTGACTTAAGACACCCACATATCAATCAGAGGTTTAGGATTAAACATTATTTGACCTGCACGACGAAATGTGTAATATATATGCTCAGCTGCATTTGTAGTCTGTTTTACATCGGGAAAATGACATATAAAGAAATGTATGGCCAATCATAGGAGTGCCATTCAGGCTGCCATAGACAAGGGTAACAGCGATCAACCATTAGCCAGGCACTTTGTGGAGAAGGGCCACACTCTCAAGGACCTACGCTTCCAACTGCTAGATCATGTCCCCCCCTCTGAAGAGGGGTGGGAATAGGGACCAGCGCCTTTTACAACTAGAAGCACACTGGATCTAAAGGCTTGATACGGTACAACCCAGGGGCCTTAACACAAATTTGGACTGGCACCTCTTCTTGTAGATAGACTTTGATTTACTGATCTTATTAATCTGATCTGTATATAATTGCTTAGTTTAATTTCCCCCATGCTATAACTGAAATGAGACATTTAAGATATATATATATATATGGATGTACTATACACATAGTGTAAATTTACGTATACTCCCTGATGCTAGCTTTTTTCTATGTGTTTAATTCTATTTTGATAATCTGATCCATATATAATTGCTTAGTTTACTTTCCCCATGATGTAACTAAAATGAGACACTTAAGAGATGTATATGGATGTACTATACACATAGTGAAAATGTATTTATGCTCCTTGATGCTAGCTTTATCTATGTGTTTAATGATATATGTTTAACTAGACTTTTGGATTGCATTTTTATGTTTTATTATTTTTTGGAAAATACTTCAATCAGTTTGTCTACATGTAGGTAACTGGAGGATACATTTGGAACAATATCTTAGACAATAGCTGGTATATAGACTTGTTATCTCCATTCCTATGTCCAATACAGTA
Source organism: Bombina bombina (assembly GCF_027579735.1). NCBI lineage: Eukaryota > Metazoa > Chordata > Amphibia > Anura > Bombinatoridae > Bombina > Bombina bombina. The sequence goes on from NC_069505.1 coordinate 155,824,946, forward strand.
CTATAGGTACACCTATAGGAGTTGGAAGTGATTACACTAGACATTTGTATCTTTATACACATCTATACATTGATTTTGATACCGTTATGTAAAATCGTTTTTGATACATTTAGGATACACATTGATACATTCCCTTATTGTTGTTACACTGAGTTTGAGGGCGGGGCTTAAAGGGCCATGTTGCCCAAATGATGAAACACTTGAAAGTAATACAGCATAGCTGTAAAAAGCTGACTAGAAAATATAACCTGAACATCTCTATGTAAAAAAAGAAAGATATTTTACCTCTAAAGTTCCTCAGTAGCCGCATCCCATTGTAAAGGACTTCTAAGCAGCAAATCAGTATGTCTTTCCAGGGACAGCTAAGGGAGTGAGCTACGTGAACACTCATCTTATTTCCCTATTCAGTTTAAGGAAGTTTACTATGAAATCTCATGAGATCACAGTAAAAGAGCTCATGACCTTAGCACTGCTGATGCTGATTGGCTGCTGTTCATTTCTTCATTTTTTTTTTTTTTTACATGCAGCTGGGCAGCAGCTGAGTATAACTTTTTACACAGAACTTACTCTGCTAAGCTGAGGAAATTGTGAGGTAAAATACCTTGCTTTTTTACATAGAGATGCTCAGGTGATATTTTCCTGTCAGCTTTTTACAGTTATACTGCATCAGTTTCAAGTGATTTAGGATATGAGTATTATGTCCCTTTAAGAGGCCATTTTCTCAGTGCAGGAATTACAACTGAGGTTTGTGATAATATTAAATAGAGAATTTGTTTTTATCACTAACAAGGATTGTCTATACTCAGTGATGTTCTGCAATTGGTTCCATTATTACTACACTATATGTTTATTATTGCACTGTATAATATTAACACAGGATTAGTAACTATGACCATTCACAAATGTAATTGTTTTTCTATGGTTGCTATGGCAACAGTTGGGTGTTTTTTTGCACAGTGGGTGGGGTTTCAATGGGTATAAAATGTTTGATTCACCCTGTACAATTGTTGGTCTGATGAAGGGGTGAACACCCCGAAACATCACTTGTTTATATGGAAATATTGAATAAAACACTTTTGTGTTATAACTTGTATGTATATATATATATATATGTATATATATATATATATATATATATATATAATATTTTTTTCATACAGTTAGTGAGTGTCTACAATCCGTTACACATTGGAATTACTCTTTACTACCACTAGGAGGAGGCAAAGATTCCCAAACCCCAAGAGCTCTATAAAACCCCTCCCACCTCACACACACCTCAGTCTTTACTTTGCCTAAACTGGAAGTGGTTGAAGAATTAAGATGTGCTTGTGATTCTTCAGAGAAAGGGTTTTTCAGTCTATTTTGAGGCCCGGTTCTCCTCAGAGTACAGTGCTTGTCAGAGGGATGTATTTGGGGTATGGTTTATGTTGCTTTGTTTCACCTCATGGGAAATTGTTCATAAACCCTCTGTAATTGGTCGCAGGGATGTGTCTTTTTGCCTCGCTTTATGGATCTACATCCTATTACATAACCTCTACTGATATGTTTCAGTACTGGTTTGCTATCTGCTACTTGATTGCTAGTGGACTATTGTCTATTTGTATTTTTATATAAACATAAGAAACATAAAGACATTTATTTAGCAATATTATGGGCACTTGTTTATTCAAAAAAGTTTATCTTTATTTGCTTTTATAGCTGGCCCTGAGACAGATCTTTCACTATTCCCTTGCACATCAGCCTGTTTTTGCGCATCAGGATTGCGCACATTGGGTTTACGCTCATTGGGTTTGCACACGTCCCTTAGTCTCTTAGGAGCTGCAGGATTTTTCATGTACTGGGTTTGCTTGTTGAGCTAGCACACTCCCCGTTTTCCCGCACATCAGGTTAGTGCACCTTTGCTCGGTTATGCACGTGTCAGGTTTTTGGCATGCTCAATCTCATTGAAACTATCAGTTTGGCCTGCATTCGGAGGTAATGATATTTTCTCCTGTTCTTGTCGTTTTCAGCTCGGCTTAGCGTGCATTGTTTCTGTAAAAGCTTCTTAGGTAGGGATGGGTAAATGGTTTCCATTCCTCAAGAGCTTTTTCAAGGGGTTTTGTGGTGTTTATTGCAATGCTTTGTCACATGCTATAATGGAGCAGAAGGATTCTATCCCTAAATCTACCCAAGAAACTAAGACTCCTGAATACCTTTCTACCACTATTTGGTGTGCTTATTTTAAAAAAGCTGAAGTACCATCTTCAGGTCATTTATGTGGCTCATGTTTAGATTTGTATTTTAGAGGTTAAAGATCCTAAAGCTTCTGAGGATAAACCTTGTAATAGTTTAAATTCAGTATTTAGTACTGTTGTTAATCTCCCTGAAGTTTTCCCTGTGCCTGATGCTGTCTCTGACATGATTGCTAGGGAATAGCCTAAGCCAGGTATGTCTTTTAAAAAGTTATATCCTTTACCTGCTGCTAATCTAGAGTGTTGGGAAATGGTTCTCAAGGTAGATGGGGCCATTTTCACTCTGACTAAACATACTACTCTTCCCTTAGGAGACAATATTTCTTTTGAGGACCCTTTAGACAGAAAGTTAGAATCCTTTCATATAAGAACCTTTTTACATGCTGGTTATATTTTCAGGCCAGCTATTTCTATTGCTGATATGGCAGCTGCTTCTACTTCCTAAGTGTCTAGTCTTTCAGAGCAGTTTTCTGATGACCCAGTTAGTGCAAATCTATTGGGTTTGCTTCGGAGAGCCAGTTCTTTTATATGTGATGCTGTGTTTGATATTATGAAGATAATGTCAAAAGCATGTCTTAAGCAATTCTTGCCAAGAGGGACGTGTGCCTTTAATTCTGGTCTGCTCATATGGTGTCTAAATCTAGGTTATTGTCTCTTTCCTTTAAGTGAAAGAATTTATTTGGGTCTGATTTAGATTCTATTGCTTCTACTAGTATTTGAGGTAAAGGAGCTTTTCTTTCTCAAGACAGGAAGTCTAAAGGAAAATTCAAAGCTTCTAAAAGTTTTTCCTCAGAATAAGGAACAGAACACTGACTCCTCTGTTCAAAAGCCAGGTTGCAATGGTTCAGTCTGGAGACCTAATGCTAACTGGAATAAGTCTAAGCAGGGTAATAAATCTGTATTTCCTTCTAAAACCGCATGAAGGTGCAGCCCCCAACTCAGAAGTTCTGGTAGGGGGCAGATTAAGCCTCTTTCAGGAGGCCTGGTTTCAGTCATTCATCATCATCAAACAGCACCCTATTATCCTGCCATTAATGGTCAAGCAGAAAGATTTGTGAAAATGCTTAAAGGTTTTCTGAAAAGCATAAAAGCATAGGGAAAGAGTCAAGAACAACATCTATCTGTGTTTCTTCAGCAGTATAGAAATATACCTCATTCAACCACTAGACAACCCCCAGCATGCATCTCTAACCTGAGATTCAGCATAGAGTCATCCAGCAACAATTGAAGAGGCAAGGCTGTAAAGAAGGCTGTTGTTACCAGGCAGGGGATTCTGTTTGGGAGTGTGTATATCATCAGGACAATCTGGCAAACAGCAGTTGTAAAGAAAGTTCTGGGGTCAGCACACTATGAAGCTTTAATCTCTGATGGATGTTGCACAAGGAGGCATACAAATTAGCTCTGACCAGGTAATAACAGACAACCAAACAAAGCCAGCAGGGCCACCCATGAAGCCTGACACTGATATCTGGCATGGAGTCTGGCATGATGAATTTTCAAATTTTGCAATATACATGCTACTGAGGCTCAAGATAAAAATAATCTCCAAAATAACATAGGGAATAATTGGAGGTGACACCCCCTGAACAAGAAGTTTTAAAACAAGGTACAAAAAAAACATCCATGGTCAAGAAAATACTGGCAATTCCAAGAGCATTATATCACTGGTAGCATTTAGATTTATTAAGAGACTACAGGGAGTGCAGAATTATTAGGCAAGTTGTATTTTTGAGGATTAATTTTATTATTGAACAACAACCATGTTCTTAATGAACCCAAAAAAACTCATTAATATCAAAGCTGAATAGTTTTGGAAGTAGTTTTTAGTTTGTTTTTAGTTTTAGCTATTTTAAGGGGATATCTGTGTATGCAGGTGACTATTACTGTGCATAATTATTAGGCAACTTAACAAAAAACAAATATATACCCATTTCAATTATTTATTTTTACCAGTGAAACCAATATAACATCTCAACATTCACAAATATACATTTCTGACATTCAAAAACAAAACAAAAACAAATCAGTGACCAATATAGCCACCTTTCTTTGCAAGGACACTCAAAAGCCTGCCATCCATGGATTCTGTCAGTGTTTTGATCTGTTCACCATCAACATTGCGTGCAGCAGCAACCACAGCCTCCCAGACACTGTTCAGAGAGGTGTACTGTTTTCCCTCCTTGTAAATCTCACATTTGATGATGGACCACAGGTTCTCAATGGGGTTCAGATCAGGTGAACAAGGAGGCCATGTCATTAGATTTTCTTCTTTTATACTCTTTCTTGCCAGCCACGCTGTGGAGTACTTGGACGCGTGTGATGGAGCATTGTCCTGCATGAAAATCATGTTTTTCTTGAAGGATGCAGACTTCTTCCTGTACAACTGCTTGAAGAAGGTGTCTTCCAGAAACTGGCAGTAGGACTGGGAGTTGAGCTTGACTCCATCCTCAACCCGAAAAGGCCCCACAAGCTCATCTTTGATACCAGCCCAAACCAGTACTCCACCTCCACCTTGCTGGCGTCTGAGTCGGACTGGAGCTCTCTGCCCTTTACCAATCCAGCCACGGGCCCATCCATCTGGCCCATCAAGACTCACTCTCATTTCATCAGTCCATAAAACCTTAGAAAAATCAGTCTTGAGATATTTCTTGGCCCAGTCTTGACGTTTCAGCTTGTGTGTCTTGTTCAGTGGTGGTCGTCTTTCAGCCTTTCTTACCTTGGCCATGTCTCTGAGTATTGCACACCTTGTGCTTTTGGGCACTCCAGTGATGTTGCAGCTCTGAAATATGGCCAAACTGGTGGCAAGTGGCATCTTGGCAGCTGCACGCTTGACTTTTCTCAGTTCATGGGCAGTTATTTTGCGCCTTGGTTTTTCCACACGCTTCTTGCGACCCTGTTGACTATTTTGAATGAAACGCTTGATTGTTCGATGATCACGCTTCAGAAGCTTTACAATTTTAAGAGTGCTGCATCCCTCTGCAAGATATCTCACTATTTTTGACTTTTCTGAGCCTGTCAAGTCCTTCTTTTGACCCATTTTGCCAAAGGAAAGGAAGTTGCCTAATAATTATGCACACCTGATATAGGGTGTTGATGTCATTAGACCACACCCCTTCTCATTACAGAGATGCACATTACCTAATATGCTTAATTGGTAGTAGGCTTTCGAGCCTATACAGCTTGGAGTAAGACAACATGCATAAAGAGGATGATGTGGTCAAAATACTCATTTGCCTAATAATTCTGCACTCCCTGTATAATCAGAGAAAATCCACAGTAAGAAAGTGTAAATGGTATACTAGTAGGGTAAGAATAAGGTCTCCTGAAAAATAGGTTGTGGGTCTGGAAGATGATGGGAAAAGAGTTACTGTAAACGTTGTTCTTTCACCAACAAGAACAAAAGAGTATCACATAAAAAGCAGAATAGATTGTACATCTAGAATTGTCATATATCTTGTTATTTGCAAATTGTGTAATCTCCAGTATCTGGGAGTCACTATGTGCTCCCTCAAAGATAGAATCAGAGAACATCTCATCTCTATAGATTAAGAAATTCACAGAAAACCAGTAGCCAAACACTTCCATATGCATGGACAAGGCACTAAAACTATTTCATTTATAGACATTGAACATATAGAGAGAGATCCTCTAAGAGAAGATAGACTCAAACAGTTATTAAAAAGAGAGGTCCATTGGATCTTCACATTAGCAACAAGGAAGCCAACTGGCATTAATCGTACATACAATGTTAACTTATTTGTAGAGTGAGGTACTACACATTGTCTTGATCTAACAACTAATGCTCATGAACCTAGGTATTTCCAGCATGCACTATATAAATAATGTAGTTGGTAACCAAATTCTGATTTAGAAAAGACACCTAGTATCCAGAATAACATGAATATACGGTAAGTAGATCATGATTACTAAATATTGGTTACATTCCTATGGTATGAATGACAATTGGTGATTGTTTTAAGTAACCATGTGAGAAACAATGGGGATCTTGTGGAAAGGTAAAGACAGCAATGATGATTACTTTTTTTTTTTTTACCTATTTCTCTCACTACACGTTGACTAGCCCCACAATATTCACCTTTATATACCATTCATTGAGACCAATCAAAATCCACAGGATTATTAGAGTATTAAACATTTTAACTGTGATAGAGCACCAATTTCTTAGTATAAGCTCTGGGGCATCTAATTCTCACCACTTACTTTAGCACTGTTTAGTAGTACAATCAAATCGAGATATACCATCATAGGTCACAACATGCTCTCTAAGTATAGAAGTTATGTACATATGTATAAACAGATAGAAGTACTAGAAAATAATAATTTTTACAACATTTGTCAGATTAGCCTTTTATAACATAATATTTATTGCCAAAATTTCTTTTGTTAACATATATAAATATATATATTATTTTTTTGCTAATATATATATATATATATATATATATATATCTCATTCTTTCTTGTTAATACTTTTTTGCTATATCAAATTTCTTTCTGTTTTTTGCAAGTTTTGTTATTAGCACCTTTTATCCTGAATATCATTCAGTCAAAAGTTGAACCCTTTAACACCTCATCAAGTATTTGCCCATGCATTTTCTATTGGCAATGGCTATTACATAGTATTTAAGAACAACTGGAGGGACAGGTAACTGATGAAGCGCATGTGCTCATGCACAAAACGCGTCACATAGCAGGGAGCCTTACCTTTGTGTTGGATGTCTCCTAACTGAATAAACTTTGGACTGTACTGGCTATTTGGATCCCATTTTTTCCTTTGTCTCTTCTAGAAATGATATACTAGTAGGAGAAGAATAAGGTCTCCTGAAAAAGAGGTTGTGGGTCTGGAAGATGATGGGAAAAGATATACTGATTAAGATATAATATCTAAATTGTTCGTTTATTATTGTTGCCTTTTGTTTTTCAATTTTTATTTGTTTTTTATCAAAAAAGGAGGTGTGATATATAAGCTGTTGTTAGCCATAGATTATAACTTTATTAAAAACGTGAGTACTTGTACACAGCATTAAAGTGTCTGTTATATATATGACAGTGCTTTAACATCAGGAACAGAGGTACATACTAAAACATCACACTTATCCCACAATGATTAGTGTAGAGCAACTCTGTGCAGGCAGATTCCTGTGCTTATGGCAAACTCAGAGTATTGCAACTACAATGATATTGTCCTGAAATGACATTCTGAACTCACTGTAGTTACAAAGCACCATTAGAGCAGGATGACGTTTGGGTACAGTCTTCCTATGTTTATATATATGAGCTCTGTTTTCATAATACATTTATTTGAACACAGAGCTCATCTAATCGCATTGGTTGTTTGCACCTAAAGCCAGGCCTGATGATGGGATTGATGCCATTTATGTTATGTTGAGTGCAGAGGGAACAGTTGCTACTGGTTTCATTTAGTCTTTATATATGCAAACGTTAATTTGTATGTGTTTCTGTGTGCATGTGTGTGTGTGTGTGTGTGTGTGTATGATTGTCTATGCGTGCATGTGTGTGTGCATGCATCTGTGTGCCTAGTTTGTGTTTGTGTATGTGTGTGTGGGAGTCTGTGTAAATTTTTCGTCTGTGTTTATGATTGTGCGTGCATGGGTTTCTGTGTGTCTGGAGTGTGTACATGCATGTGTGTCTATTTGTGGGGGTGTGTTAGTCTGTGTTTATAATTTTGTGTTTGTGTGAGTCTGTGTTTATGTCTATGGGATGTGTGTGTGAGTCTGTTTCTGTGTTTATTATCATATATGCATGAGTGTTAGTGTTTATGTTTGTCTATAGGATATGTGTATATGTTTGATTGTCTGTGTGTTTGTGTGCAGGGTCACCATCAGGGGGTTAAAGGCATCAGTAAAATCAGGGGCCGATGGGCCAGGAGGGCCGGGCACAAGCGTCCACTAGACTTTTTTTAATTCGTAGCAGTCCTGCAGTAGCGCTAGCACTACTGTTCCCTATTGACAGTGCACAGTGACCTAAGTACTTTTTTTAAATTAGTTTCTAATGTGCCTTTGTGCAGTATAAGCATGTATGGTGCTTGGGCTTTTTTACCTAGTAGAAAGAGTAGGTGGGTGGAATAGCGCTGCAGGAGGGCTTGAGGAGGGCTGCAGTGAGGGCTTCTGAAAGGCTGTAGTGAGGGATGATCATTCCCTTTAAGGGGGCGATTTTTTTCAGCTCCGTATGGAGCTTGATGCCCCTGTTTCCGCACAAGCCTTCAGGCTCACCAGAAACAGAAGTTATGAAGCAGCGTTCTAAAGACCGCTGCTCCATAACTTGTCCACCTGCTCTGAGGCCACGGACAGAAATCAACCCGATTGAATACGATTGGGTTGATTGACAACCCCTGCTAGCGGCCCATTGGCCGCAAATCTGCAGGGGGCGGCATTGCAACAACAGTTCAAAAGAACTGCTTGTGCAATGATAAATGCCGACAGCGTATTCTGTCAGCATTTATCGATGTGCAGCGGACATGATAGGCTATATTGTATCATGTCCGCTCGCACTATGATAAATCTACCCCTTAAAGTACTGTTACAGCTTCTGTGTTGTGATCTGTGCTGATAGAGGTGAGTAATGCAAGATATTTTATGCTTTTTTTTTTTAACTTCCCCAAATCTCTAGCAGCAGACTTGTCTGTATGTCTATGTGTACGTGCATTTGTGTGTTTATATTTTTCTGTGTGCGCATTCATGTTTGTGTCTGTACATATGTGAGTGTGCATACATGTGAGAGTGTCTGTGTTTATTTTGTGGTTATGTGTATGAATGCTTGTGTGTGCATGCATGTGTATGTGCCTGCTTGTGTATGTGTGTGTTCTTGTGTGCATGTGTATGTGTGTGTGTGTATGTGTATGTGTCTGTTTGTGTGTATGTGTATGTGTCTGCTTGTGTATGTGTGTGTGCTTGTGTGTATATGTTAATGTGTATGTGTCTGCATGTGTATGTGTCTGGTTGTGTATGTGTGTATGTGTCTGGTTGTGTATGTGTGTGTATGTGTCTGGTTGTGTGTGTGTGCATGTGTATGTATTTAAATACAGGGTGAAAATGTTGCAATTGTTCCCAGGGGATTCTAATTATGTCACTGAACATCACACTGTCAACACAAAAATACTCTATTTGTAGCACACATTTAAATTTCTTAGCAAACTCAATTTACATGAAGAACTTCATTTTAGTTCTGTGGAATACAACTTGTTGCTGAGAATTTACAAGGGTATAAAATTGTCAGTCATGCAGTGTGCTCTCAAGTGCTCTACCTAGACAAGCGCACTCAGCTGTGTATTTCAAGAGCCACTTTAAACGTGAAAGTGGAATCAAGTTGTTCTGTTTTAAATCCTTCTGATTTTAACCACTTGGATGCCATATAAAGCAGCGATGCCTTGAATAGCAATATGTTTTGGCAGCCATGGAGTCAGAGGAAAATAAAGTTATTTTTGTATATATTTAGTATATATATATATATTAGCAATTAATACATTACAGACATCTGCTACTTGAATATGCTGTCTGGAAATTGTTAATTAACTATACAAACTAAAGAACTTTTTTTTTTTTAAACCCTTATTTATTTATTTTCTTCTATCTATTAAATGGAAACGTTTATTTAATCAATGTATTTAATGAATGAACACATTTTGTATTAGTTTGCTTGTTTAGTTAATGGATGGATTTTAGACAAAATGTTCCTGCACTGATCAAGCACAAACTATATTGAATGTTTCTGGGTAAAAGATCTGAATCCTGCAGAACCAATTCTGTTTCTCTGGTTTAAAAAATAATCTTTTTTTTTTTTTTTAATCCAGAATATATGAAAGCAAGCAAATAAAGTACATTGCAAGATTGTACTTTCTATGCACATTTACCCATTTTGGGCCAGATGATGAGTTGCACATTGACAGTTCCGTGCAAGTGAAAAAGGGTTCATCACTGCTGTTTGCGCTTACCGCTCGTATTACAAGTTGAAAGTAAATGCTATCGCTTGAACGCAATAGTGATTTATGTTAGAATGATTACCGTGTTAACTGTTTCGCTAAATAAAAAAGTGTCACAAAACACATAAAAAATATATTACAAAGTACAATTACACTCATAAGAACACCATCAAATAATTTTTCTTTTTTTTTAAATTACACAAAAAAGTATAAGTGCACAAAGATATGAGGTCTCAGGTGTTAGAAAAAAAGTCAGGCAAAGGGCTTTAACATATACATGTCTAAATATGTATGTATGTATGTATATATATATATATATATATATATATATATATATATATATATGTGTGTGTGTGTGCGTGTGTATACAAGTATAAGTGTATCGGAGCCCTTTCCAGTCAAGTAGATGAAAACATGTCAAATCAGTGTTATACTGTATATTTAGTGTGAATATTCCACATTCCAATGTTCTGCACATAGCAAAATATTTTCTATGTATTTTAAATAGATTATCCTATATATGTATCTGTATATATCTATATCTATAGATAATCATCTATAAATATTTTTAAATATATATTTGTGCAAAACTCCATCATATACTGTATATGTAGAAATATGTATTTATGAATAAATAGAACATATTCTGCTATGTGAAGAACATTGGATTGTGAAATATTTATATTTTCATGTCTGGTAAGTACACTTAACAATAAGTGATCGGGTTTGCGTGTGAGTAGCGTGTTTTTGTCCATTTTTTTGCTCCATTGACTTCTATGGGGAATATGTTAATGCACGTGCAATATTATAAGTTTGGCTTTTTACAGGCATCAGGCTAGCGTGTGAGCAGAAAAATGTTTACTATCAACTTGTAATACAAGTGCTACCCTTCGTACTCACAAAGCTCACTTCTAGCAAAGTTAACTCTCAAGCAGGAGTGTTAAATACTGCTCCACTTGAAATCTGCCCTTTATAGGAAACTGCAATTTGAGTTTAAATCCCTTTTTGCACTACATCAATTTAGCAACTGAGATGCAATGGATGCAATTGGATATCACTGCTTCGTTTTTAAGTTCCCTATTTCTTTCAATTTGCTTTAATTAAAGAATGTTATCTAGTAATTAAATGATTAAAAAACGCATACCTTTGCAATTCCATGCATATTTGTAAACACAATTTATCTTAATTAACTTGGATTAAAATAGACAAACTTTTGTTATGTTAGCTTGTAACGGTGACTCACACAATGAGTGTACATGTGTATGAATGAAAGTATGGGACGTGTGGTCACACCTTACTTTTACCTTTTTGTCTATGCTAAACTGAATAACACATTGTTTCATGTGGTGAGCGTGGGAGACATGCATACTGCAGGTCTGAGCTCTAGTTCCTCACAGTATACAGTTTCAATCTATCCCCGCGGCATCTAACGTTCTTAAAGGGACATTAGACTCAACATTTAATCTCCTGTAATATCTTTCATTAAGTAACATAAACTACATTGCAATATTCATTTAGGGCTAGATTACAAGTGGAGCACTAAATTAATAATTCAATTAGAACAAGGATCCTATTGTTAGCGCAATGCTTCCTAGCAATGCGAATGTGAGCTTGCGTTCGCATTGCGTTCAACTTGTTATACCATTGCACATTAGTGTGTGCTGGTATTACTCAGTGGAGCACTAATATTGCTTGCGCGCAATCAATATTTAGTGCTCCACTTGTAATCTAGCCCTTAGTATTCAGATGGTGTGCTTTTTGTTTTAAAATACCGCTGTGTTACTTTCAATTCCTCCAGAAAGACCACAGTGCCTCTATGATACTTAAAGGGACAGTCTACACCAGATTTGTTATTGTTAAAAAGATAGATAATCCCTTTTTTTACCATTCCCCAGTTTTGCATAACCAATATTGTTATATTAATATACTTTTTGCCTCTGTGATTACTTTGTATCTAAGTCTCTACAAACTGCCCCCTTATTTCAGCTCATTTGAAAGACTTGCATTTTAGCCAATCAGTGCTGACTCTTAGGTAACTCCACGTGTGTGAGCACAGTGTTATCTATTTGACACACATGAACTAACACCCTCTTGTGGTGAAAAACTGTTGAAATCCATTCAGATAAGAGGCCATCTTCAATGGCTAAGAAATTAGCATATGAACCTCCTAGGGAATACCAAAAAAACAAAGCAAAATTGGTGTTAAAAGTAAATTGGAAAGTTGTCTAAAATTACATGCCCTATCTGAATCATGAAAGTTTATTTTGGACTAGATTGTCCCTTTAAAGGGACATCAAACACTAAAAACTTTTTCTAAGCATAGCATTGAATTTATTCCCCTACCTCCATCTAGTCATGGGTGCCATTGTGTTGAAATCAGGCATCTCAGTGCATTTTTACAGTTTTTTTACCACTAGACAGCACTAGTTCATGTGTGTCACATAAATAACATTGTGCTCACTTCCGTGGACTTATTTATGAGTCAGCACTGATTGGATAAAATGCACATCTGTCAAAAGAACTGAAATAAGGGGGCAGTCTGCAGAGGCTTAGATACAAGGTTATTACAGAGGTAAAAAGTATATTAATATAACTGTGTTGGTTATGCTAAATTTGTCCCTTTAAGATTAATGTTTTTTTACCTTGTGTTGACTGGCTATATAGCTTCATACATTGAGCCCTAGGTGTTTTCTAGCTGCTTTGCATTGTAGGAAGTTCTCCAATAGAGAGAAATCAGCTCTCATACCTATTAAACAGTCAACATCAATATTCAGTTATTCAATCAATTAGCCTTCATAGATTGCTTTTGATCCATAACTTTAAGAGGGTCATTTGTTTAACCAGATTTCCGTGGCATACTGTACATGTAATCTGAGCATTTTAACTAAATCAAGCAGCATAAATTATAATTAATTGAAGAGATGTAGAAATCAAGAATTACAGTGACGTAAATATGCAAAATGGGAGTTCCCTATTGTGTTACTATTGCTCTATTGCTTTGCAGATTGGTTAAACACATAGTTATATAGTGAGTAATGCACTGCCGGAAGCTTGCTGAACACATCGGTTGAGACAAAGACAAGAGGCATATGTGTGTACTCACAAGCTATATCCCAGTAGTGCATTGCTGCTCCTGAGCCTACCTAGATATGCTTTTCAAAAGAGGATACCAAAAGAACAAAGTAAATTTGATAAGAAGTGTAAATTGAATAGTCTCTTAAAATTGCTTGCTCTAAAATCAGCCATTCTGGATACACATGACAAACTGAAATGGTGTGGAATAAATGCCAATCTTATCTATAAATAAATATTTGATAGAATGTTATTGCATAAGTATTTTACCATTGCTTATCTCATGTTCCCATTGTTAGCTTTGAGTCTGCAGTAACATCGGTTAAAGGGATAGAAAGGTTAAATTTGAATGTGCCTGGGTACATTTCAATTTTGAATATGTTTGTTGGAGTAGCTGTGTTAGTTCAGTGATTTAGATACTAAAAGAACAAGAGTATTGCATTGAGCAATGATGCTTTTTATTGGACTAACTATACATTTATAAGCAGACAAGCTTTCTGAAGAACTCCTTCCTTTCAAATCTTTATACATATTTATTCCATGTTGATATATAACATTATGTCAGTATATGCTCTATGTAAAACTATATATTTCCCTAGTCTGTTCTCCTACACTGGACACTGGGTGCCTCTGTCACCTAAACCCCCCTTATGATTTTTACGACACCCCCTCCCCTCCCTGCACTCAGAACTCTGTAACACTTTCTGTTCTTTTAGCCATGCTATGTTTCAAGATATAATCTGTAAATTTCATTGAATTGGTCAGTATTGCTTCAGACTTGAGAAAGGAAGGAACTCTCCTGAAAGCTTGTCAACTTATAAATGTATAGTTAGTCCAATAAAAAGTATCATTGCTCAATACAATACAATAGAAACATTTTGCTATTTACTTCCATGAGCAAAAATGCTTCTAGTAAAACCTACTAATGTTTTTTGTGGCATATGCACATATTCTGCGAGGGCACATTCACCAGCATTCAAATACCACACTTTATCATAGAGTCAGCAGTGCTTATATGACACAAATTAAGTCTTCACTGACACAATACACATCCCTGCCAACTCTCTAGGCAGGCAAAGTGTTGAATACTGGGGCAGTGACCTAACAGCATATATGTGTATGCCTCTGAAAAAGAAGAAATTACTTTTAGTTAAATAAATCTTGCTAATAAATGTATAATACAGAAATGCTTCCTTTAAAACAATGAAACGCACTTATGTACAGTTCAATTTTGACCTTTCTATCTCTTTAAGGAATAGTTTGATAAAATGCTACAGATCTCTAAGGAGAACTTTACATTTTGATTTATAACCCCTTTTCTAGTGTGTGAAATCCTATCAAGTGTAATATGGAGACTTCAACAATGTGTCACTGTCTGACAGTATGACTTGTCAGCTCTGTAGCCCATTTTATATTAATGTTCTATTTTTAGCCTTAACTGAATATATTACCTGTTCTATGGTATTGTCCTATAGGATCTTTATTCCCAATAGCTATATATTGCTGAGAAGGAAAAGAGGGAATGTTCTGCTTGATTTGTTAAATATAATGTTGATCTAATTTGTTATTTTCAAACAAATATCAAATATTTCCTGAGCATAAATTATTCATTTGCAGCAAACTGTTAGATTTTGGTATATCAAGTGTAACATTTGTATATTTAATATAATATTTGACTTAAAGGGACATAAAACTACAATTTTGTATTTCACGATTCAGGTACAGCATGCAATTTTAAACAACTTTCCAATTTACTTCTATTATCAAATTTGCTTTTTTATTGTGATAATCCTTTGTTTAAGAACATGCCTAGGTAGCTAAGAGCTAGATGCTGATTGGAGGCTGCCCTTATATACCTCTATTCATTGGCTTACCTGATATTTTCAGCTAGCTCCCAGTAGTGCATCACTGCTCCTTCAACAAAAGATACCAGTAGAAGGAAGCAGCTTTGATAAGGGAAGTAGATTGGACATTTGTTTAAAAGGATATGCTCTGTCTGTATCATAAAATACACATTTTGGATTTAATGTCCCTATAATTTAATGAAAGCAAGTTTGCTTTATTCTCTGGTATCTTTTATTAAAGAGTAAAACTAGGTAGGCTCATAAGAGCCCAGGAGTGTGCACGTGTCTTTAGTACTCTGGTAGCAGTGTTTTGCAACATTGTATAACAAAGCTTCAAATAATGTTGCAAAACACTGCTGCCATAGAGTCCTGTGGAGTTTTTTATGATTCACCACTGATTGGCTCAAATGCAAGTCAGTCAAAAGAACTGAAATAAGGGAACAGACTGCAAAGGCTTAGATACAAGGTAATCACAGAGGTAAAAAGTATATTAATATAACAGTGTTGGTTATGCAAAACAGGGGAATGGGTAATTAAGGTATTATCTATCTTTTGAAACAATAACAATTCTGGAATAGATTATCCCTTTAAATGTCCCTTTAATACGGTCTGCTATTCCATTATCTTACATAAATCAATACCTCTAAATAATAAATGTGTGAAATTTGATCTGTTAAATGTAATTAACTACAATTAACATATATTATTGTTCTGAGCCGATTTGAATTGTGAATGTGGACCAGTTATGATTATGATAAAAACATGCTATAAAAAATAATTTGATTAGATTGTATATCAATGAGAGGGATAGAATTAAAATCTTAAGTCAATTCAAATAAAAAAATAACATCTGTATTTGTAACTTGCTCATTTCTGGTTTGTTCATACAAATATCATGGGTGTAACCTATTGGAGCTCAGGGGGAAAGGTTGCTGCTGTCTGAAATATATAAATTTGACAACTCAACATATCCCAGAGATAATCTTCAAACATGAGACTTGGGGCTGAGTCAGGGAGATCAGTGGTTGAGTTGCAAAAACCTGGATTTGGAGTTGGACTATGGGTTTGTGGATGGAGTGGATCATTCAGTACCTTGCCAAATTATTAATATATTTATATTCATTTCATATTTATTCTTAATAGTGTTGATTGATTTTTTTTTAGTTTTGTAACCATGTCTTACTCCATGTTATATAGGCAACATCTGCAACACATATTTGCCTGCATATTGATGTAATGATTTGGTAAATTAAAAATGTATATGTTTTTACAGATCAGTAAACAAAGTGACTTGTTAAAGAAAGTCGTTCAAATTGTCAGTCTGTTGAAGGCAAACAACATATAGCAGTACAAGATTGCTGAAATTGTAGGTGTATCACGTAGTTCTGCAAAGCATATTAAGAAAACAATGTACATATATGTGTAAAAATAGTCGGGATGATTTGAACCCAAAACGGAAGGGCGATTGTGGTCGACATTGTGTTATTAAGAGAACTGTTCAGCGAAAATTAGCCGGAGAGAGCCTGTTAGCCAGAAAACCTGCTTGAAACCATCTCCACAATACATTTTTTACTTAAAGGGACAGACAACACCAGAATTTTTGTTGTTTTAAAAGATAGATAATCCCTTAATTACCCATTCCTTAGTTTTGCATAACCAACACAGTTATATTAATATACTTTTTACCTCTGTGATTACCTTGTATCTAAGCTTCTGCAGACTGCCCCCTTATTTCAGTTCTTTTGACAGACTTGCATTTTAGCCAATCAGTGCTCACTCCTCGGTTAAATTTACGTGCATAAGCTCAATGTTATCTATACGAAACACATGAACTAACGCCCTTTAGTGGGTAAAACTGTCAAATGCAGAGGCGGCCTTCAAGGTCTAAGAAATTAGCATATGAACCTCCTAGGTTTAGCATTCAACTAAGAATACCAAGAGAACAAAGCAAAATTGGTGAGAAAAGTAAATTGGAAAGTTGTTTAAAATTGCATACCCTATCTGAATCATGCAAGTTTTTTTGGGACTTTACTGTCCCTTTAATATTCTTTACAGAACTGTGTGATACATCTACAATTTCAGCAATCTTGTACTGCAACTTGTTGTTTCTTTTTTGCCTTAAAGGGACACTGAACCCAAAATTTTTCTTTTGTAATTCAGATAGTGTGCAATTTTAAGCAACTTTCTAATTTACTCCTATTATCAATTTTTCTTCGTTGTCTTGCTATCTTTATTTGAAAAAGAAAACATCTAAGCTTTTTTTTGGGATCAGAACTCCGGACAGCACTTTTTTATTGGTGGATGAATTTATCCACCAATCAGCAAGGACAACCCAGGTTGTTCACCAAAAATGGGCCGGCATCTAAACTTACATTCTTGCATTTGAAATAAAGATACCAAGAGAATGAAGAAAATTTGATAATAGGAGTAAATTAGAAAGTTGCTTAAAATTTCATGCTCAATCTGAATCACAAAAGAAATTTTTTGGTACAGTGTCCCTTTAAATAGGTGGATAATTTGACCAACTTTCTTTTACAACAAGTTACTTTGTTTACCCATCTGTAGAAACATATACATTTGTTAATTTACCAAATACTTTTGTACAATTACATCAACATACAAGTAAATATGCAATGCAGATGTTGCCAAGAGAACATGGAATAAGAATTCATTGCAAAACTAAACAAAACCAATCAACGCTTATAAGAATAAATATGGGATTAATATTAAACTTATGATTTTTTGGCCAATGGGTCAAGGTACTGTATGTAGGTAGAACTGGGCATTATGTGGCTTGGGGGTCCTTGGCAAACCAGGACATTTGTACTTTGTAAGAGAGCTGCAGGAGGCACAGCAGGAGGGCTCACAAACTGTAACAATCCTGCAAGTTTCAGTGTAACTGGTAGCTTTGAGGGTGCATTTTACTTTTCATAAGAAGTATTATTTTGCAGTATATTTATGTTTGCAAAGCTGCTTCTTTGGAAAGTTATCAGTAGCTGGGGCCTGAGGTCAGTATGACAGTGGATCATGTGCACTCCTTGTTTTATGCATTCTCTGAGTGCCATTCAAGTCATGTAACGCATCACTGCCAGCGCTTGTGGAACGTGCACATGGAAAATGCACTTGCATGAAAATTCATCCTAACAAAAGCTGTAATAACTTTTCACAGGTCGTGTGCATTTTCATGACGTTTGAAATCGTTTCTGCCTTTTGCGTAACAGTTTTAACTGTAGGACTGAGTCAACTGCAATTTTTTATTGTACTTATTTGATTGTTCATTTTGTTCATTAAAAGGACCACTTAGTTATTGTATTTTTTATTATTATGCACAATATCAGTAGGATTAAAATATGTAGTCAGAAAATTGTTAGATAAATGACAAAATAATAAAAAGTCTGATTTCCCAGAATTGTGACTCATTGCTGTTGTCGAAACTTAGCGTAGTAAGAACAATAAAGCACTCATAGACACACAAAAAAACCTTACAGGATTAAAGAATTTAAAAAAAACATCAATTTTCACACTTTCTCAGTTAGTCTTTATTTGGATACCTGAAAAGGCCTGTACAAACCATTTATTTATTTAATTCCATAAGTGTCAATATTTCCCAAATATGGGCACTATAAAGAATATAAAATTCACAGGGCCTTCATTCCTGGAAATAGTTGCCTAAGAATTGGCTTAATGCATCTAAACATATCTAATAGTAACGCACCATGACAAATGTTATATCCTGCTGACTTATATTATGACAGTTGCTGTTCTTACAATTATTTAGGTCTATGCAAAACTGACATAAACAAACCCTGAATGTGCCTTCTGCAAACCTCAAAATTGGCATCCTTAAACCCTAAAACTATCATCCACAGACCCCAAAACTGACTTACACAAACCCCAAAACTGACATACACAAACCCCAGAACTGACATACACAAACCCCAGAACTGGCATTCACAAAGCCTAAAACTAGCATCCTAAAACCCCAAAACTGACATCCTTCGATCCCAAAACTGACATACAAAAATTCCATAACCAAAACTGGCATACACAAACCCAAAAACTAGCATCTTAAAACCCCAAAACTGACATCCTTACACACCAAAACTGACAACCTGAGAGCCCAAAACTAACATCCACGGATCGTAAAACTGACTCCAAAACTGATACCCACAGTTCCCAAAAATAACATCTTCAACCCCCAAAACTGACATCTTCAAACCCCGAAACTGACATCTTCAAACCCCAACACTGAGATACACAAACCACAAAACTGGCATCCTCAAACTTCAAAACTGGCCTCAACAAACACCAAACTGACATCCACAAACCAGTAATAAGTTACAATTTACTGCAGGTGCCATGTTTGTTCTTCATAGCTCTTAACCCTCCAGCATTTTGTGGGTACACTGACATGAGGTTGGTCCCACAGTCCCTCTGGCCATTCTCACCTTCTTATAAATGTGCCACCTTGTAACACCCCTAGATCACCCTGGTACATTTGTTACTCTTATTCCCACCCCCCTCCCCAGATAGTGACGTATGTTATTTAAAGATGTAACAAACCGGTTTTTCAAGGACAACACTAAGAATTTTGGCTGTACCTACGTGTTTGAGAGGGAAAAAAAATGGAACTCAAGCACTTAATTGAGGTTATTGCCTCTGGCTAATAGAAACCTCCCAAAATATCAATTTGCAGAACACCAGTGCCTTGTGTGTATAACTGCACATCAATAGAAGTAGGTAGAATGTTATTGCTGTCAGTTCTGGCAAAGAAAGGGTAAACTTTCCTTGTCTTGTTGCTGCTAGCTATTCATTTAATTGTATACTTTTGCTGTATCCAGTTCTATCAGAACATGAACGTCACCATGACGAATACAATGTCTAGGTCAGATATTTTTTTTTCTTAAGCAGTTTTGTTTCTTCTCTCAGTTTCAATGATATGCAGGTGTGTAGATACATATGCTGCTTTTGTTCATCTATGTGACATATAAATGTGTGTGGTGTTTGTGTACATACAGTGTGTGTAGGTATGTGTATATATATATATTTATATGTTATTTATATATATATATATATATATATATATATTTATATGTGTATATATGTGTATGTATGTATTATGTGTATATTGTTATTTTAGAAGGAGAAAGGGGCACAACCCCCGAAACGTCACTAATTAAAGTTTTAAAAATTAAATTCCAGAGAGTGCATTATTGGATACAAAGTATATATATGTATATATATCCCAAACAAATGCACCCACAGGGATATTTGGACATAAACAGAGTCAAAATGTATTTGACGTTTCGGGGACTATAATATCCCCTTCATCAGGGATTATAGTCCCCATAACGTCAAATAAATATTGACTCTGTTTATCTCCAAAATTCCCTGTGAGTGCATTTGTTTGGGATCTGTATCATTTACATCTATGCACCCAGGTAGCTGACCTAGGAGGGTGGATTTGTTCTTTTGATCTTTATATATATATATATATATATATATATATATATATATATATATATATATATATATATATATATATATAGCGATTCACCACCTGGGTGCAACTTCTTATATAAAATTAAACATATATTAAAATATTCTAAATAATCCATAGAATATATCTATATTTCTTATAGCATATTTAATAATTTGTATCATTTTTATTAATATTTTTATTATTTTATATGTAATATTTTAATAACACGCATTGAAATTAGCAATTCTTCATGTGCGCTAACCCAACCACGTTAGTCCTAAATTGCGAACCCCGATGCGGGTTACACATATTTTACAT
The DNA here is from genome assembly GCF_027579735.1 of Bombina bombina. NCBI lineage: Eukaryota > Metazoa > Chordata > Amphibia > Anura > Bombinatoridae > Bombina > Bombina bombina. Next base: position 155,845,853 of record NC_069505.1, read on the forward strand.
TCTTATGTTCTTCACTAAGGCCTAGATTTGGAGTTTGGCGTTAGCCGTGAAAACCAGCGTTAGAGGCTCCTAACGCTGGTTTTAGGCTACCGCCGGTATTTGGAGTCACTCAAAATAGGGTCTAACGCTCACTTTTCAGCCGCGACTTTTCCATACCGCAGATCCTCTTACGTAAATTGCGTATCCTATCTTTTCAATGGGATTTTTGTAACTCCGGTATTTAGAGTCGTGTCTGAAGTGAGCGTTAGACATCTAACGACAAAACTCCAGCCGCAGGAAAAAAGTCAGTAGTTAAGAGCTTTCTGGGCTAACGCCAATTTATAAAGCTCTTAACTACTGTACTCTAAAGTACACTAACACCCATAAACTACCTATGTACCCCTAAACCGAGGTCCCCCCACATCGCCGAAACTCGAATAAATTTTTTAACCCCTAATCTGCTGACCGCCACCTACGTTATCCTTATGTACCCCTAATCTGCTGCCCCTAACACCGCCGACCCCTGTATTATATTTATTAACCCCTAACCTGCCCCCCACAACGTCGCCTCCACCTACCTACACTTATTAACCCCTAATCTGCCGACCGCAAAGCGCCGCCACCTACGTTGTCCTTATGTACCCCTAATCTGCTGCCCCTAACACCGCCGACCCCTATATTATATTTATTAACCCCTAATCTGCCCCCCACAACGTCGCAGCCAGCTACCTACAATAATTAACCCCTAATCTGCCGACCGCAAAGCGCCGCCACCTACGTTATCCTTATGTACCCCTAATCTGCTGCCCCTAACACCGCCGACCCCTATATTATATTTATTAACCCCTAATCTGCCCCCCTCAACGTCGCCTCCACCTGCCTACACTTATTAACCCCTAATCTGCCGACTGGAGCTCACCGCTATTCTAATAAATGTATTAACCCCTAAAGCTAAGTCTAACCCTAACACTAACACCCCCCTAAATTAAATATAATTTACATCTAACGAAATTAATTATCTCTTATTAAATAAATTATTCCTATTTAAAGCTAAATACTTACCTGTAAAATAAATCCTAATATAGCTACAATATAAATTATAATTATATTATAGCTATTTTAGGATTAATATTTATTTTACAGGTAACTTTGTATTTATTTTAAACTGGTACAATAGCTATTAAATAGTTAAGAACTATTTAATTGTTACCTAGTTAAAATAATTACAAAATTACCTGTAAAATAAAGCCTAACCTAAATTACAATTAAACCTAACACTATACTATCATTAAATTAATTAAATAAAATACCTACAATTACCTACAATTAAACCTAACACTACACTATCAATAAATAAATTAAATACAATTCCTACAAATAACTACAATGAAATAAACTAACTAAAGTACAAAAAATAAAAAAGAACTAAGTTACAAAAAATAAAAAAATATTTACAAACATAAGAAAAATATTACAACAATTTTAAACTAATTACACCTACTCTAAGCCCCCTAATAAAACAACAAAGACCCCCAAAATAAAAAATGCCCTACCCTATTCTAAATTACTAAAGTTCAAAGCTCTTTTACCTTACCAGCCCTGAACAGGGTCCTTTGCGGGGCATGCCCCAAGAAGTTCAGCTCTTTTGCCTGTAAAAAAAAAACATACAATACCCCCCCCCAACATTACAACCCACCACCCACATACCCCTAATCTAACCCAAACCCCCCTTAAATAAACCTAACACTAAGCCCCTGAAGATCTTCCTACCTTATCTTCACCATACCAGGTTCACCGATCCATCCTGAAGAGCTCCTCCGATGTCCTGATCCAAGCCCAAGCGGGGGGCTGAAGAGGTCCATGATCCGGATGAAGTCTTCATCCAAGCCAATCAGATTGAGCTCGCATTCTATTGGCTGATCGGAACAGCCAATAGAATGCGAGCTCAATCTGATTGGCTGATTGGATCAGCCAATCGGATTGAACTTGATTCTGATTGGCTGATTCCATCAGCCAATCAGAATATTCCTACCTTAATTCCGATTGCCTGATAGAATCCTATCAGCCAATCGGAATTCGAGGGACGCCATCTTGGATGACGTCCCTTAAAGGAACCGTCATTCGGCTAGTAGGCGTCGGGAGAAGAGGATGTTCCGCGTCGGAGGTCTGCAAGATGGATCCGGAAGAAAGAAGATTGAAGATGCCGTTGATAGAAGACTTCATCCGGATCATGGACCTCTTCAGCTCCCGCTTGGATGAAGACTTCATCCGGATCATGGACCTCTTCAGCTCCCGCTTGGATGAAGACTTCAGTCGGATCATGGACCTCTTCAGCCCCCCGCTTGGGCTTGGATCAGGACATCGGAGGAGCTCTTCAGGACGGATCGGTGAACCTGGTATGGTGAAGATAAGGTAGGAAGATCTTCAGGGGCTTAGTGTTAGGTTTATTTAAGGGGGGTTTGGGTTAGATTAGGGGTATGTGGGTGGTGGGTTGTAATGTTGGGGGGGGTATTGTATGTTTTTTTTTTACAGGCAAAAGAGCTGAATTCTTTGGGGCATGCCCCGCAAAGGGCCCTGTTCAGGGCTGGTAAGGTAAAAGAGCTTTGAACTTTAGTAATTTAGAATAGGGTAGGGCATTTTTTTATTTTGAGGGGCTTTGTTATTTTATTAGGGGGCTTAGAGTAGGTGTAATTAGTTTAAAATTGTTGTAATATTTTTCTTATGTTTGTAAATATTTTTTTATTTTTTGTAACTTAGTTCTTTTTTATTTTTTGTACTTTAGCTAGTTTATTTAATTGTATTTATTTGTAGGAATTGTATTTAATTAATTTATTGATAGTGTAGTGTTAGGTTAATTGTAGGTAATTGTAGGTAGTTTATTTAATTAATTTATTGATAGTGTAGTGTTAGGTCTAATTGTAACTTAGGTTAGGATTTATTTTACAGGTAATTTTGTAATTATTTTAACTATTTTAGCTATTAAATAGTTCTTAACTATTTAATAGCTATTGTACCTGGTTAAAATAAATACAAAGTTACCTGTAAAATAAATATAAATCCTAAAACAGCTATAATATAATTATAATTTATATTGTAGCTATATTAGGATTTATTTTACAGGTAAGTATTTAGCTTTAAATAGGAATAATTTATTTAATAAGAGTTAATTAATTTCGTTAGATTAAAATTATATTTAATTTAGGGGGGTGTTAGTGTTAGGGTTAGACTTAGCTTTAGGGGTTAATACATTTATTAGAATAGCGGTGAGCTCCGGTCGGCAGATTAGGGGTTAATGTTTGAAGTTAGGTGTCGGCGATGTTAGGGAGGGCAGATTAGGGGTTAATACTATTTATTATAGGGTTAGTGAGGCGGATTAGGGGTTAATAACTTTATTATAGTAGCTCTCTGGTCCGGTCGGCAGATTAGGGTTTAATAAGTGTAGGCAGGTGGAGGCGACGTTGTGGGGGGCAGATTAGGGGTTAATAAATATAATATAGGGGTCGGCAATGTTAGGGCAGCAGATTAGGGGTACATAGGGATAATGTAAGTAGCGGCGGTTTACGGAGCGGCAGATTAGGGGTTAATAATAATAATATGCAGGGGTCAGCGATAGCGGGGGCGGCAGATTAAGGGTTAATAAGTGTAAGATTAGGGGTGTTTAGACTCGGGGTACATGTTAGGGTGTTAGGTGCAGGCGTAGGAAGTGTTTCCTCATAGCAAACAATGGGGCTGCGTTAGGAGCTGAACGCGGCTTTTTTGCAGGTGTTAGGTTTTTTTTCAGCTCAAACAGCCCCATTGTTTTCTATGGGGGAATCGTGCACGAGCACGTTTTTGAGGATGGCCGCTTGCGTAAGCAACTCTGGTATCGAGAGTTGAAGCTGCGTTAAAAATGCTCTACGCTCCTTTTTTGGAGCCTAATGCAGCCTTCATGTGGACTCTCAATACCAGAGTTATTTTTATGGTGCGGCCAGAAAAAAGCCGGCGTTAGCTACGCGGGTCGTTACCGACAAAACTCCAAATCTAGGCCTTAGTGACGGAGAATTGGAGAATTTAGCAATCGCCTGAAGCGAGCAAGGTCTTTGTATTTAAATTCCATATTCTTTAGCGAACTGAATAGAAATATTTCAAAATAATAATTTTCTTTATAATTTATACAATATAAAAGAAACATTGCAAAAATTCAATAAATATTAAAATAAAATTGTTCTGAATATAAACAAATTATGCCTTTTTAAAAACGTAACAATATTATAACCTTGTAATTGTAATAGATATTGGAAACGAGACAATTGAAAGTAATGTTATATTTTGTGATACTGCTAAAACAAATATGCAACTAAATAAAGATGAATTATTACTCACGTGTAAAAAAGCTCAGACCAGCTCAATTTCATCAGCCTGCCTGATTACCCTGTCAGGCAACAGAAACACACATTAATAGTGGGAACTTAAAGGGACATTATTAAACACTAGGGGCTAGATTACAAGTGGAGCACTATTTAATACTCCCGCTCAAGCATTAACTGCACTAGAAGTAAGCTTTTTGCGCTTGTCAGGTTGCGCGGATTATGAGTTGAAAGTAAACTGTTTTCACTCTCATACTAACCCAACCAGCGCAAAAAGCTGAAGTTAGAATATTGCGTGCACGTTCACGTATTCCCCCATAGAAGTCAATAGAGCAAAAAAGTGGGGGTGGGGACATGAAAATATGAATATGTCACATTCCAATGTTCTTCACATAGAAGAATATGTTATATTTATTCATAAATACATATTTATAAATATATTTGATTGTATTTTGGTACAATATATATTGATTAATTATTACAGCCGGTGGTAAGGAATATGGAATCATTCCTTCTCGACTCACAGGCACTACTGAAAACAATTAAGGAACTACCCCCTCTGGAAGAAGATGGCCTGCTGGTTACACTTGATGTAACAAGCCTGTATACGGTCATTCCCCATCAGGAGGGACTACAAGCAGTAAACAGACCATTAGGCAAATATCCTTTTATTGGACCCCCTGTAGAAATTCTAATCAATCTACTGGAATTCTGCCTCACCATGAACTACTTCCGGTTTGAACACCAATTTTATCTACAGAAAACAGGGGCAGCGATGGGGTCCAATGTGGCCCCATCCTACGCCAACCTATACATGGTGGAATTTGAAACCAATGATACAGAACTATTCAAAGATGACCGCATATTGTTCTATAGACACTACATTGACCATCTGGTTTTTATCTGGTAAGGCAGCAGAGCAACATTGGACATTTGGTTTCAGAGCTTGAACAATGCCAATCCGGCACTCAAGTTCAAAATGGAGACAGATGACAAAAAGATTCATTTTCTGGATCTTCATCTATTCAAGGATGGAAGCCTTCTGAAGAGTACATTTTACAGAAAAGAGACAGTTAGGAACTCGCTGCTATCTTTTGTTAGTGGACATCTACCATCACTCAAGAGATCCCTGCCTAAATCCCATTACAAAAGGGTCCAAATAAACAACTCGGATGAAGAAAAAGCCCAGCAACAGATGGAGGAAATTTACATAAGGTTCCAGGACAGAGGGTACCCCCACTAAAATCCTAGATCAATAGTTGATGGAACTGGATACCTCCAGAACTCGAACACCCCAAGAACAACTCACTTTTGTGACAACATGCAAATGACAAATCATGCCTTAGGGATTCGTTCAACAAACTCTGGGACATTGTGAGAAGTGATCCAGCATTGGAATTTAAAAATATGGTACCACCATGCATGGGATTTCGTAGAGTAACATCTCTAAGGGACATGCTGGTAAAAATGGACCCCCATCCTTGCTATCGGAAGAAGTCATGGTTGGATAAAATGAAACCTGGTTGCTTAAGTTGTCTTGGCTGCACGACTTGCAGTGCCTTACAGACAGGACCATACTTCACTCATCCTACCAAAAAGATGAAGTATAACCACAGATACACAGATACCGATTGACGTGCATAACCACTTATATTGTGTACCTTCTCCACTGCACATGTGGCCTGTTTTACGTTGGCAAAACAACTGACGACTTGAGGACACAAATGGCCAACCACAGGTCAGCCATACGAGCTGCCATTCTAAAGGGAACATCGGACCAACCGGTGGCAAGACACTTTTTCTGAAAAGGACATACAGTAATTGATCTGAAATACACAATCATTGACCATATACCACCTTTATCTAGAGGTGGGGACAGATGGAAAATTCTTCTGCAAAGAGAAGCAAGGTGGACCCACAGATTGGGTACTCTGGCCCCGAACAGCCAAAATGTTAATTTGGACTGGCATTGTTTTCTGTAGGGCCTCTCTCCATGGCTAACTGACTTTAACATTACTGTTGTGATTTATTTATATATATGGCAGGGATGGCATCCCTACTCTTACATATCCTTTTTCCATGTTTCTATCTAGTCTATCTAATGTATTGTTCTCTCCCCTTTCTGCTTGGGTCCCTCTTGGGTTTTTAACCAACTGGCTATATTACTTGGCTTTTGTTAGGCTAACAGGTCACTAATTTATTACTTGGTTATATTCATATCCTGCGCTGTGCTGACTTTACAACAGTTGGCTAGCTTTATGCTACTATATTATGATTTGGGATCATATTGTTGCTGTATACATATTATTTTTATGCTTTACATTTATATTTATTTTTATGCTTATAATTTTTATGTGTATGTTCACTTCCAGTGCTGGCCACTATATATATTTTTTGGGGGGTTGGGCGTTCCTCCATGTCCTAGAACATTTGATTGGCTTGCATATTCCTCTCCCCTGATTGGAGGCCGTAGTATTGATGATATGGTTGCCATGACAACCACCTGCCGGCAGCAATCAACTTAAGGTATTTACAGCTTATCAAGTACTAGTATTCTATCCCTGGGGTTTTTTCATTGTTTTTTCATTGTTTTCTTTGGTTTGCAAACCAGTTCTGTGCAATGTCCTGCATGACTTCTGCTCTATGGTGCTTTCATGCATATGTGTGATTTGGTGTTCACTATATATTTATTGTTTGGTGTCTATATGATTAGATAGCCATGCACAGCGGGGGCCCTCACCTGTTATATGCTAATTGTGGGAGTGGCATCACAGGTGTTGACCTGAAACTGTATCACTTAGGGTAGTTTAAAAGACATGCGGCTAGATTACGAGTTTTGCGGTAACAGGGGTGCGGTGCTAACGAGCCTTTTTTTTTTTTTAAACTCTACCTTAAGACAATGCTGGTATTACAGGTTTTTTTCAACCCAGCGTTAGCCACAAAAAAGTGAGCATAGAGCAAAATTTAGCTCCACATCTCACCGTAATACCAGTGCTGCTTACGTTAGCGGTGAGCTGACTAAATATACTCGTGCACAATTTCCCCATAAGAAACAATGGTGCAGAGCTGGAGGAAAAAAAAACATAACACCTGCAAAAAAGCAGCGTTTAGCTCCTATGGGGAAACCAAATTTATGTCTACACCTAACACCCTAACATGAACCCTGAGTCTAAACACCCCTAATCTTTTTTTTTTTTTTTTTTTTTTTTTTTAGTTTTTAAAACATTTTTATTGAGTAAGAAAAGATTACACTTACAATGAAAATAACCATAATGTCGTACGTATAGATACTCAGATAAATCGTATGAGTGAACAGTATTACACAGACAGTTAGGGGGGGGGGCATTGTCCAATGAGAGAGAGTCTTTGATGAAACTAGTGATCAGGGAAGCTCCCCCAGGATCAGGTAATATTAGCAGGTACGGTGCTGAAAAGGGGTAGATCGTTTAAGTTAGTGATGGTACATATCACTCATTACCTGGCTTTTCAACAGTTCAATATAGCATTTACTTCTCCATCTGGTATCCTCGCAGATAAAGTGCAATCCTCACAAACATAGACAGCATGGAAACCATAACATTTCAAAACATGTGCCCATACGGGCTAAGACAATAAGGAAAAAGAAAAAGAGAAAGGAAAGAGGAACAAAAGGAGAGATGGTAACATAGAAAGGGGAAAGGGCGAAGAAGAATAGGAGAAAGGGAAGGCTGAATAATTTGATAAGTTGGGGAGTTGATCCGGATGGGGCGGCCCACCCCAAAGCTGCAGAGTCTGTAAAACTATCTATGAGTGTAGGAGGGTCTGCCAGTAAAATTGTATGTTATGGTAAAAGTCAAGACTACCATTCTTAAAGTGTGCGTATTCTTCAATTTCTAGTAGTTCTGATGTGCTATGCAGCCATTCCTGCCGATTTGGGATCTGGGCAGATTTCCACTTGCGCGCAATAAGTACTTTGGCTCCGTTTAAGCTATATTGTAGAAGTTTCCATTTTATTTTACATATTTTCTTTGGTTTGTAGTTTAGAAGGGCTGTGGTTGGGGGCAGTTCAAATTGTTCTCCCATGATAGTTTTCAAATTGTGAGTGATGTCTTCCCAAAATGGGAGTAGTTTCGGGCAGTGCCACCAGATATGGGCCATTGTGCCCGGAGACCCGCAGCCTCTCCAGCATGTGGCATTAGATTGAGGGTATATTCGTTTAAGCCTGTCAGGGGTAAGATACCATCTAAACAGGACTTTGTGGTTAAGCTCCAATATTCTGGGGGAGGAGGAGGACTTGGCAGAGTTATAACATATGTTATCCCATTGCTCTTTGGGTATAGAAATTCCTAAGTCAGTTTGCCAGTTAGAGATATATGAGGATGTGGGTAGGGTAAGGGTGTCATCTAACAGTCTTTTAGTGATGGATAGCGAACCTCTGGGCGTCACCCCTTCTAGACAAAGTCTTTCGAATTTCGTCAGATCCCTCAGTAAATCTTGTTTATGGGGGGATGAGCCTAGTAAATGTGTTATTTGAGCATATTTTAGCCATCGGGAGAAGGTTCCACCGACTAGTTCTATAAGCTGCGATCTGAGTTTCAATTTTCCTCCCTCGGTCAGGTAAGTGAACGGTATGGTTGGGCCTGTATCAGGGGAGTATACTTCGTTCAGGACAAGCCCCCCGTGGAATTCCGCATTTATCGGAATTGGTGTCATTGGTGAGATGTATGTCGTGAGGCCTTTAGTCTTAAGTCTGATAGTATCCCATGTACGGAAGTAGTGAGCGTAGAGGGGGGAGGTTCTAGATAGTGTGGGTCTACATGTTTGTTTAATCCAGCACAGTGGCCCTAAAGTGGGTGAGCGTAACAGGAAGGAATCTATAGAGGACCATGCTTTTGTGTGTGTGACATTATGCCACTCTAGGATTTTTTGCAGAACTACAGCTTTATAGTAATGTGATATTAGTGGTACCCCCAAGCCTCCCTTGCGTAGGGGTTTCGTCAAGATCTTTTTACTAATACAGGGTTTTACCTTTCCCCAAATAAAGGAATTTATCATGGATTGTAGTTTAGTCAGGTAATGCAATGGCAGTTGGATTGGTGCAGCCTGAAGTAGATACAGGATTTGGGGCAAGGTGGTCATTTTAACTGCCTGGATTCTTCCCCACCAAGACAGGGGTTTCTCTTGCCAGGAGTCGAAATCTTTTCTAAGTTTGTATAATAGTGGTATGTAATTGAATTTAAACAATTTGTTAATAGAGGGGGCCAAATAAATTCCAAGGTATTTGAGTTTATCCTGAAGTAAGGTGTATGAGCATAGGGTTTTGAGATTCTCAAAGCTTTCTTTTGGAAGGTTAATATTAAGGATTTCAGATTTTCTGGCATTGATGGAGAAGTTAGAGTGGGCACTAAATCTCTCAAATTCTGTCAATAAGTGTGGCAGGGACTTATATGGATGTGTTAAGAAGGTGAGAACGTCGTCAGCGTAAAGAGTGAGCTTATACGTATTGGGACCTAACTGTGGGCCAGTGATATGTGAGTTTCTCCGAATGTGGGCCACTAGTATCTCAATGGATACGGCAAACAATAGAGGAGACAGGGGACACCCCTGTCTCGTGCCATTTTTAATTCTAAAGCTGTCAGAAAGTGTGTTATTTGCCCTGACCTTAGCGGTCGGGCAGGAGTAGAGGCTAAAGATCCTCCGAAGCATCATGGGTCCTATCCCAATAGTGGTCAGGCAAAGCCTCAAGAAGGCCCAGTCCAGCCGGTCAAATGCTTTCTCAGCATCGGTTGAGATCAGGATGGTAGGTATTTTTGACCCGCCAGACTGCTCAATTAGGTGTAAGACCCTTGTGGTGTTGTCCCTTGCTTCTCTTTTTGGGATAAAGCCAGATTGGTCGGTGTGGATAACCTGTGGCAAGATTTTATTCATTCTGGTCGCTAATATTTTAGAGTAAAGCTTAATATCTGTATTAAGTAAAGATATTGGTCTATAGTTGCCCACCTGAGTGGTGTCCTTGTCCGGTTTAGGGATAACTGATATGTATGCCTCAAGGGAGCCCTCTGACCATGTTGTTCCCTTATCTATGGACTGAAATAGGGTTGTTAAATGGGGGATAAGCAGGTTTTTTATATTGTTTATAGTAGGCGTTTGAGAACCCATCTGGACCTGGGCTTTTATGTAAAGGGAGGGAATTTATGGCTGTTGTTACTTCCTGAGGTGTAATAGGGCTATCTAGAAGTTCTGATAGTTCTTTAGGAATGCTGGGAAGAGAGGCATCTAGTATGTACTGTTCTGTGGCTGAAGGCATTGCAGTTGCTGGGGGGGTTTGTAGGTTATAGAGACTGCTATAGAAGTTTTTAAACTCCTCAACTATTGAGGGGCTGCTTACTAAACTGTTCCCCGCGTTGTTCACTATCTTATGAATATGCGTGCTTAGCCTACGCTCCTTAAGAACTCTAGCTAGAGAGGGACCTATCTTATTAGACCTAGCCAGGGATGTCTTTTTGAGATATATCGCTCTAGTTTGGGCTTCCTTGTAGAGTAGTCTATTTAAGTCATTTCTGTGTTGCCTCAGGAGGTCGGAAAGGGAGAGGTCGGCGGGTGCTTCTTGGTGCTGTTTCTCTAGAGTGCGTATGGAATGCAGAATAGTCGAGATTTGTGTTCTAAAGTGTTTTGTCTGTAAAGCTTTATGTTTGATCAGTTCTCCACGCAGGACCGATTTATGTGCTTCCCAAAGTGAGTGGGGGGAGATGTCAATTGTGTTATTAATTCTAAAGTACTCCTCAACTGTATCTGCTATGTGTTTGGAGAGTATTTTGTTTTTTAGTAACGCTTCGTCTAACCTCCAAACAAAGGGGGATAGAGGGGCTTCTGACCATTCAAGGGTTATTGACACCATAGCGTGATCGGACCAACTAGTTGGGGTGATTTCTGCATTCTGAATTTGGCCGTATATAGATTGATCAGCTAAAACATAATCTATGCGGGAGTAGTTTCTGTGTGGGTTTGAGTAAAAGGTGTAGGTGCGTTGGGAAGGGTGTTTCAGTCTCCATGTGTCAAGTAAAGTCAGGGTTAGAATGAGGGACACTGTGTCAGTGAGTGTTTTAGGGGGAACACTGCTGCGTCCCGTCGAACAGTCCAAGGTGGGGTCAAATGCTAAGTTAAAGTCCCCCGCCAGAACAAGAGGTCCCTTCAGGTGAGAGAGTATATGACGTTTGAGTGTTTTCAGGAATTTGGTCTGTTTTGTGTTAGGAACATAAATGTTAGTCAGTGTTAACGGCCTGTTAAATAGTAAGCCAGTCACTATTATCCATCTACCTCCTGGGTCAGAGACAGTTTCTAGCAGTTGGAATGGTAAGTGTCTGTGGAACAGAATCCCCACCCCGCCTGTTTTCCTAGTATTATGGGAGAAGTATCCCACAGGGTAGTCTTTGTTAGAGAATAGAGGGGGGGAATCCTTAGGGAAGTGGGTCTCCTGGACGAAGACTATGTCTGCTTTTATCTTTTTGAACCACGCCAGTGCTACAGAGCGCTTGGTAGGAGAGTTTAGCCCTTTAACATTCTGTGTGACTATTGAGACTAATGGAGGCGCCATGATGTTCTGGGTAACCGGCAGTTTATGATGTGTAGCCTAAGTATGTGCAGGTGGGTGCTAGCATGTTTACTAAGGGGAATAGGAAGGGTAGTTCTTACCTGAAGCCGCAATTCCTCTCGAAGCGTACCGCCCCATCCAGACCAAATGGACGAGGTAAGTGTAGGGAAGAAAAGGGGGAAACAAAGGACAGATAGAAGTCTAAAAGAAGAAAACATAATGATTAATAATCCAGTTATAGACTGAACATCAATATTAATACACAAAAAATTAAACAAACAGTGCATGAGTATTCTAACAGGAGTACTCATAGGTAGAGTGGGGGGAAAAAGTGGCTGCTACTACGTTTGGTAGCAGGCCGGTTATCTAATCACATTATTTTATAGGAACGTGAATTCTGGTAGGTCTTCTAGAAATATGGGCAATAATTGTAACAGGCCATATGGGAGGTTAATCTCACTTTTGACAGTTGGGATAATCAACAAGCCTCAGTAACCATATGTAGGGACTAAGTAGGGGGACAGTAAAACTGGGATTCTAATGTTACTGCTATAAATCTAGATGGCTAGGGACCAGTTGATTATTCTAGGCATGTACAGTATAGCTAATGAAAAGCAGAAAGCATAACCGCACATTCTTTGCATAAGTTAAATGTTTTTCAAGTGGATCAGTCCGGGTTTGAGGATGGGTCTTTGGGCTGTGTTCTGTTCCTTTTGTGGCGTGAAACCTGAGTCCAATCTTGTCTTCGTGTTCGCTGATCTTTAGGTGGGGGAGGCATATCGGATATGGAGGGAAGAGTAGGGGGCCGAATGCCCAGTTGGGAACAGAATGATTCCAGGTCTTCGGGGCTTCTGTAGATAGCAGAAACATTGTCCTTTACTACTCTGAGACAGAAAGGAAAGCCCCAACGATATGGCATTTTATGTTCTCTCAAAAGCAGTGTCAGGGGTTTAGCCTCCCTCCTCTTTGTTAAAGTCATTTGACTCAGGTCTGCAAAAAATTGTAAAGCATGTCCCTCAAAAGTAATGGGTGCTTGTTGTCTTGCTGCAGATAAGATATCCTCTTTGTCTTTATAATTAGTGAATTTCAGTATAATGTCCCGCGGGGGTGCGGGGTCTTTGGGCAGGGGTCTTAAGGCACGATGAAAACGGTCTAGCAGGTATTCTTTCCCCCTGACCTCTTGATTTTTGTTTCCCATGAGCTCGTTAAACAGTTTCTGGAGAAAGGGCAGCAGGTCTGCAGCTTTAATAGATTCAGGGACTCCCCTTATCCTGATATTGTGGCGTCTGCCTCTATTATCCAGGTCCTCAACCTGGTCTTGTAGTTGCTGAATAATATTGGAGTTGCAGGTTGAATGTTGGATTTGTTGGTCAAGTAGCCTGTCTGTGCTTTCTAGGCTTTCTTCCAGATTTGCAATTCTATTGCCTATTTTGTTAATTTCTTTTTTAACCTCTGTGAGGCTTGATTTAATCATTGAGCTCACTTGTGTTATGAAGTTGGAAAAATCTTCTTTAGAGGGGAGAGATAGTATATTTGCCTTAGTAAGAATATTGTCTTCTTCCAATGTTATGTCAGTCTCTGCCTGCGCAGGGGGGGATTTTGAAGGAGAAGAGGGGGTTTGTGCAGTGGGGTTATCCATGGCCTAGAAGAAAGAGTGAACTTTAGGTGTAACTGCCCCGGTTCCCTTTAATGTTTTTTCAGTTCTGGGCCCTTTCCTAGTAGCCATGAAAGAGCTATGTTAAACAAGGTTTAGATGGAACTATTAGGGTCAGGCTAGTGCCGGGCTGTGAGCTAGGTTGCTGCCCGTTGTGAGGGGACTGATCACTCTTGGCAAAAATGGAGAGGACTGTGACAAGGAGGGTCTCTGCGAATGATATATCACGTGGCCTGGTTATGGCGGTGATAATTGCCCAATATCGTTGAGGTATTCACTGTGTTGGTTTGCGCTAACATATGGTGTGTAACAGATTCATCTATATATATTTTCAAAGGGTTTCATACTTCTTTATGAAGCGGCTCTGTATGTATGGCCTTGCATGGAAGCTCTGAAAGATTTACTCACTGCGGTGTCTGGAGCCGTTGGATTTTGCAGTCACATATCGCCTCAATGTCTGATCGCAGTTTCCTGTGTTCCGGAGGGGTGAGATGACGGTTAGTGGCCTCCTGGTGTTTGTGTCGAACTGCGTGGTCGGCCGCGCTGTGTTAGAAATGCTGATCTTCTACGGTGCTGGCTGGAGTTTAAAACTTCTGTTACTCGATCTTTGATGTCAGCGGATGTTCTGTGGCTAAGAGTCACATATAGATTGACGTTCCTAAGCCTTTAAAAGTTTAAATAAAACCGGCCTCACACCGGAGCTCTTTCAGCTTGCGTCCATTTCTGAAGCAGGCTAGCTCTGCCCCCCTAAACACCCCTAATCTTACACTTATTATCCCCTAATCTGCCGTCCCCGACATCGTTGCCACCTGCATTATAATTATTAACCCCTACTCTGCAGCTCCGGACACCGCCGGCACCTACATTATACTTATGAACCCCTAATCTGCTGCCCCCAACATCACCAAACCCTACATTATATTTATTAACCCCTAATCTGCCCCCCAATGTAGCTGCAACCTAACTACATTTATTAACCCCTAATCTGCCACCGCCAACATCGCCGCCACTATAATAAAGTTATTAACCCCTAAACCTAAGTCTAACCCTAACACCCCCCTAACTTAAATATAATTTAAATAAATCTAAATAAAATAACTACAATCAAATAAATAATTCCTATTTAATACTAAATACTTACCTATAAAATAAACCATAAGATAGCTACAATATAATTAATAATTACATTGTAGCTATTTTAGGATTTATTTTTATTTTACAGGCAAGTTTGTATTTATTTTAACTAGGTAGAATAGTTATTAAATAGTTATTAACTATTTAATAACTACCTAGCTAAAATAAATACAAAAGTACCTGTAAAAAAAAAACTAACCTAAGTTACACCTAACACTACACTTTAATTAATTTAATTACCTAAACTACCTACAATTAAATACAATTACATTAAATAAATTAAAGTACGAAAAACAACAAACACTAAATTACAGAAAATAAAAAAATAATTACAAAAGTTTTAAACTAATTACACCTACTCTAATCCCCCTAATAAAATTAAAAAGCCCCCCAAAATAAAAAAAATTCCCTACCCTATACTAAATTACAAATAGCCCTTAAAAGGGCCTTTTGCGGGGCATTGCCCCAAAGTAATCAGCTCTTTTACCTATAAAGTAAAATACAATACCCCTTCAACATTAAAACCCACCACCCACACACCCAACCCTACTCTAAAACCCACCCAATCCCCCCTTAATAAAACCTAACACTACCCCCTTGAAGATCTCCCTACCTTGAGCCATCTTCATTCAGCCGGGCACAAGTGGACCTCCAGAGGGGTAGAAGTTGTTTTTCGTACTTTAGTTTATTTAATTTAATTGTAGGTAGTTTAGGTAATTAATTTAATTATAGTGTAGTGTTAGGTGTAATTGTAACTTAGGCTAGGTTTTATTTTACAGGTACTTTTGTATTTATTTTAGCTAGGTAGTTATTAAATAGTTAATAACTATTTAATAACTATTCTACCTAGTTAAAATAAATACAAAGTTGCCTGTAAAATAAAAATAAACCCTAAGATAGCTACAATGTAACTATTAGTTATATTGTAGCTAGCTTAGGGTTTATTTTATAGGAAAATATTTAGTTTTAAATAGGAATTATTTATTTAATTGTAGTAATTTTATTTCGTTTTAAGTAAATTATATTTAAGTTAGGGGGGGTTAGACTTAGAGTTAGACTTAGGTTTAGGGGTTAATAAATGTAATATAGTAGCGGCGACATTGGGGGCAGCAGATAAGGGGTTAATAAATGTAGATAGGTGTCAGCGATGTTAGGGATGGCAGATTAGGGGTTAATAAAATGTAACTAGTGTTTGCGAGGCAGGAGAGCGGCGGTTTAGGGGTTAATATATTTATTAAAGTGGCGACGATCTCCGGTCGGCAGATTAGGAGTTAAATAATTTATTCAAGTGTTTGAGATGTGCGGGGGCCCTCGGTTTAGGGGTTAATAGGTAGTTTATGGTTGTTAGTGTACTTTGTAGCACTTTAGTTAAGAGTTTTATGTTACGGCATTAGCCCATAAAACTCTTAACTACTGACTTTTAAATATGGTATTAGTCTTCACAGGAGAGGGTGTACCGCTCACTTCTTCCAAGACTCGTAATACCAGCGTTAGGCAAATCCCATTAAAAAGATAGGATACGCAATTGACGTAAGGGGATTTGCGGTAAGCTCGAGTCGCGGAATAAAAGTGAGCGGTACACCTGTACCTGCCAGACTCGTAATACCAGCGGGCGTTAAAAAGCAGCATTGGGACCTCTCAACGCTGCTTTTTAAGGCTAGCGCAAGACTCGTAATTTAGCCGACGGTTTATAACAGGTTGTGTATTGTTATTTTGTATTGTCTGACGAAGGGGGTAACACCCCGAAACGTTACATAAATGGTAACTTTGAAAATCCTGGCGAGTGCATCCCTTTTCTTCACTAATATATATATATATATATATATATATATATATATAGTCTATATCCAATAAGGGACTGCACTCGCTGGATTTGGTTTAAAAAACCTTTATATCTTTATTATGGTAACGTTTCGGGGTTCACAGACCCCTTCCTCAGACCAGATAACAGTACAAGTGAACAAAATGTGCAATATATAGCACTAGCCCCACCCATCACAAACATCAAAATTGCGCCAAAAATCACAATCACCATGGTGACACATAAACAAGGCCTAATGACCATACCACCAAATACCAGAAAAACAAAACAATCAAAAAAACAAAAAACTGCATATGCAAACATCTTGCATTACCTCATAGCTGAATACTGATATATACATATATATGTGTGTGTATATATATATATATATATATATATATACACACACACACACACACACACAAGGTTGTAGATATGGGAGATTATAGGAATATAACAGTAAGTAGGTAATGGCATAGTCTCAGTATATTAACTTGTATTGTAACAAGCACTGATTGATAATACACTGATACACAATACCATATATACACATAGGGAATCTCTTGTATCAACTTCATTATATCAAACCTTATTTACAGTTCTAAATCATATTTGCAGAAAGAATATTCACATGACCCATAAACCTTGATAAGCAGCAAATGCGTTTAGACATCTTAAGAGTAAGAAACTAAAGTGTTCATACCAGGTCTGCTACTAGTGATATCAGTGTGCCCCTACAGCTCGCTCAAATATATCCTCAGGGGGTCATTATCAGTGTACGATGTATCAGGATTATTACGTTATTACCAATGATCAATACTAAGAGAATATGTGTCAGGTCTCCTGGGCACGTACAGACATGTATCATGTCCCATTTCGCCAGTGTTCTATAAGGCCAGTGGTTCATGTTATAGAGATTAAGCATATCGTATCTAGTCAGTGTGTCACAGTCTAATCAAATGGAACATAAAGTGTCTCTGTATTACCTGAGATTCATGCCCATTGTGTGCGATACAGTTACCCAACGACCAGGCGCGGCTCAGCCCTGCAACGCGCAAGTGAAAAATCCTAACCGCGTGGCTAATTAGCATAGCCTATACGTCATCAGATGGGCGTTACTGAGACCCGGAGTGATTGAGAAGTAAACAGATCGGGCACTGTAGCGCCGCTTGGATATGTGTCCCATCTGAGCCTCTACGTGTTCCCATATGGGACAGAATCTGTCCATGGTTAGCCTAAGAGTAATTTGTCATCCCACCTAAGTGCCATATGATCTAGTGTGATTTAACGTATATATTAAAATGTAAAAAATGCCTAACATATGCAGTGAGTTAAATGGGGAATCACGTCTACCACTGTGTGTTTAATTATCATTAGGCAAAGAGGGTTAAATAACTATAATAGAGCAGGAATGAAAACATAGATCAAACTTCAAATGTGTACAAGATAATAGAGGATAAAGTAGAGGCATTAAGCAATTATAGCTAACTAATTTCTACATGTAGTGGTAGACATGATTCCCCATTTAACTCACTGCATATGTTAGGCATTTTTTACATTTTAATATATACGTTATATCACACTAGATCATATGGCACTTAGGTGGGATGACAAATTACTCTTAGGCTAACCATGGACAGATTCTGTCCCATATGGGAACATGTAGAGGCTCAGATGGGACACATATCCAAGCGGCGCTACAGTGCCCGATCTGTTTACTTCTCAATCACTCCGGGTCTCAGTAACACCAATCTGATGACGTATAGGCTATGCTAATTAGCCACGCGGTTAGGATTTTTCACTTGCGCGTTGCAGGGCTGAGCCGCGCCTGGTCGTTGGGTAACTGTATCGCACACAATGGGCATGAATCTCAGGTAATACAGAGACACTTTATGTTCCATTTGATTAGACTGTGACACACTGACATGATACGATATGCTTAATCTCTATAACATGAACCACTGGCCTTATAGAACACTGGCGAAATGGGACATGATACATGTCTGTACGTGCCCAGGAGACCTGACACATATTCTCTTAGTATTGATCATTGGTAATAACGTAATAATCCTGATACATCGTACACTGATAATGACCCCCAGAGGATACATTTGAGCGAGCTGTAGGGGCACACTGATATCACTAGTAGCAGACCTGGTATGAACACTTTAGTTTCTTACTCTTAAGATGTCTAAACGCATTTGCTGCTTATCAAGGTTTATGGGTCATGTGAATATTTTTTCTGCAAATATGATTTAGAACTGTAAATAAGGTTTGATATAATGAAGTTGATACAAGAGATTCCCTATGTGTATATATGGTATTGTGTATCAGTGTATTATCAATCAGTGCTTGTTACAATACAAGTTAATATACTGAGACTATGCCATTACCTACTTACTGTTATATTCCTATAATCTCCCATATCTACAATCTTGTGTGTGTGTGTGTGTGTGTGTGTATATATATATATATATATATATATATATATATACACACACATATATATGTATATATCAGTATTCAGCTATGAGGTAATGCAAGACGTTTGCATATGCAGTTTTTTGTTTTTTTGATTGTTTTGTATTTCTGGTATTTGGTGGTATGGTCATTAGGCCTTGTTTATGTGTCACCATGGTGATTGTGATTTTTGGCGCAATTTTGATGTTTGTGATGGGTGGGGCTAGTGCTATATATTGCACATTTTGTTCACTTGTACTGTTATCTGGTCTGAGGAAGGGGTATGTGAACCCCGAAACGTTACCATAATAAAGATATAAAGGTTTTTTAAACCAAAATCCAGCGAGTGCAGTCCCTTATTGGATATAGACTGTGTACTTGATTGACTTTGCACCCTGGTGGATGACCACACAGCATTGTGAGTGCAGACACACACGGAGGATATATATATTGTGACCTGGGATCTTGGAAACACACAGTCCTCAAAGCTGGAAACACCACACAAGGTTGTAGCTTTATAAAATACAGTCTGTTTATTATCAGGTCTGGCAAAAACAGGCAAAATAAACATAAACAAAACAAAAGAGGCTTGCTCCACTGAGCACTTACTAACAAGTACAACTGTCTGCACTAAGTAGCTTTTCACAAAAGTAATATTGCACAGACCTTTCAAACTTTGTCCTTTAGATATAATTCCCCTCAGTCTCTCAGGAGAGTGTTTGCAGTTTTCCTTTACTGTTGGCAAAAATCTACCTCTCAAACCCTGACTGGGGATTTTATTAGCACCTGCTGTCAATTACCATATGCAGGTGAGTAGCTAGCTGAGTCAGACAGAATTCCTGGACTGGACTTTTTGACATAATGTGCTACCTGCAAACTGCGGGGTGGAGCACTGGCCCACCCTACTCTCCAAATACTCCACCCCAGGGACCCAGAAATAAATCACATATTTTCTCTATGTGGCAAACAAACATAACAATTCTCCCTGGGGTTGTCAGACCATACCCCGCACTGCAGCACTTTTGAGGGAACATAGACACCTTCCATTACTATGCCTTGGGTTCTGTCACACATCCTCCCCGCCAGCTCAGACCTAGTGGGGTGAGCGACCATGGCCAAAAGCGTATGCATACGTGAAAGGCCATCAGCATTACCCTGTTTGCTTCCTGCCCTGTGTTCTACTGAGAAGAGATAGGGTTGCAAACTAAGGAACCAGCGTGTAACTCTACTATTATTATCCTTATTTTGACTCATCCATTTGAGAGGTGCATGATCAGTAACTAGTCTAAATTTTCTGCCCAACAAATAATATTTGAGAGTTTCAACAGCCCATTTAATTGCTAGACACTCCTTTTCAACAATCGAATAGTTCTTTTCTCTAGGTTGAAGTTAACGGCTCAGATATAGTATTGGGTGCTCTTCACTTTGACTTTCCTGGGAAAGCACTGCTCCAAGCCCTACATCAGAGGCATCCGTCTGTAAAACAAACTCCTTTGAAAAATCAGGGGTGACTAACACTGGTTGTCTACAGATGGCTTCCTTGAGATTTTGAAATGCCTGTTCAGCTTCAGAGGACCATTTCACTATTACTGGAGCTTTTGCTTTAGTGAGGTCAGTTAAAGGACCTGCTATAGTAGCAAAGTTGGAGATAAACCTTCTGTAGTAGCCAACAAGCCCAAGAAATGTTCTGACCTGTTTCTTCGTCATAGGTCGTGGCCAATTCCTTATGGCTTCAACTTTAGCAAGTTGTGGCTTTACTATTCCTCTTCCAATGGAATAGCCAAGATACTTGGCCTCCTCCAAGCCAATGGTACATTTACTCGGATTTGCTGTCAGACCGGCATTTCTTATGGAATTAAGGACAGCTTGCACTTTTGGCAAGTGAGACTCCCAATCTTCGCTATGTATGACCACCTCATCTAAGTAAGCTGCAGCATAATGAGCATGTGGCCTTAAGATCCGGTCCATCATTCTTTGAAATGTTGCTGGAGCACCATGTAGGCCAAAAGGTAACACCTTGTATTGGAAGAGCCCATCTGGAGTAGAGAAGGCAGTCTTTTCCTTTGCCTGTCCTGTAAGCGGCACTTGCCAATAACCCTTGGTCAAATCCAATGTGGTAAGGTACCTGGCTCTCCCGAGTCTCTCCACAAGTTCATCAACCCTTGGCATGGGGTATGCATCAAACTTGGATATTGCATTCAGCTTCCGGTAATCATTACAACACCTGATTGTGCCATCAGGCTTTGGTACAAGCACAATTGGGCTACTCCAGTCACTTTGGGATTCTTCAATTACCCCAAGGTCCAGAATTTTCTTTACTTCCAATTTGATTGCTTCCCTCCGGGCTTCAGGTATTCTATATGGCTTTAGATTTATCCTTTTTCCCGGTTCAGTGACAATGTCATGCTCTATTATCGTAGTTCTTCCTGGGACTGAGGAGAAAACATCTTTATTTAATCTGATGAAGTCTATTACCTCCCTCTTCTGGTGGATAGTCAGGGTTTCTGAGATATTGACTACGGGTTCATGCTCCTCCATTGTAGGGAGGTCTGCTGTTTTTATAGCCACAAGTGTTTCTCTTTCTTTCCACGGTTTAAGTAAATTCACATGGTAAATCTGTAACTCCTTTCGCCTCCCAGGCTGTCTTACTTTGTAATTTACTTCCCCCACTCTGTCAATGACTTCATATGGCACATGCCATGTTGCCAAAAATTTGTTCTCTACAGTGGGAACCAGGACTAGTACTCTGTCTCCTGGATTAAACACACGAACCCTGGCATTTCTATTATAGCTCTTCTGCTGGTTCTGTTGGGCATTTTCCATGTGTTCTCTAACTATGGGCATAATGGCTGTCATCCGATCCTGCATCTGAGTTATATGTTCAATCACACTTCTGTGAGGGGTTGACTCCTGTTCCCAAGTCTCCTTAGCTATGTCTAGCAATCCTCTGGGGTGTCTTCCATACAAAAGTTCAAAGGGCGAAAACCCAGTAGAAGCTTGAGGGACCTCTCGGATGGAAAACATTAAATAAGGCAAAAGGAAATCCCAGTTTTTTCCATCTTTATCAATTACTTTTTTGAGCATAGCCTTTAGTGTTTTATTAAATCGCTCTACCAGACCATCAGTTTGTGGGTGATATACGGATGTTTTCAGATGCTTTATATGAAGAAGATTACACAACTCCTTTGTAATTCTCAACATAAATGGAGTGCCTTGGTCTGTTAATATTTCTTTGGGAATCCCAACACGGCTGAACATTAACATTAACTCCTTAGCAATTGCTTTTGCTGAAGTAGTACGCATGGGTATTGCCTCAGGGTAACGTGTAGCATAGTCTACTATTACCAATATATACTGGTGCCCCCTTGCAGACTTTACAAGAGGACCCACAAAATCCATACCAATGTGTTCAAATGGGACCTCAATTATGGGTAAGGGCACCAAGGGGCTACGGTATGCTGTAAGAGGGGCAGTTAATTGGCATCCAGGACAAGAAGAACAATAATTTGTGATAGATGCCATTACACCTGGCCAATAAAACCTCCTAAGAATTCTCTCTCTGGTTTTTTCAATCCCCAAGTGCCCCCCAAGTATGTGGCTATGTGCCAGATTTAATACAGTGTGTCGATATGCCTGGGGTACTAACAGCTGTTTGACATACTCCTTTTTCCCAACTCTGTACAATAAATCATTTTCCACTTCAAAGTATGGATAGGTGAGTGCTTTATCAGTATTAATGGGGGTGCCATTTCTTACGGAAATATAGTTTCTAGCCGCAGCTAAAGTTGGATCCTCCCATTGTGCAGCCCTAAAGTTACTTGGGCTAACCCCTAGGTCAGGTATTTCTACATCAGGTTCAGATATATTAGATTGACCTGCATTATTCTGTTCAGTATTACCTCCAACTAGGGTTTCCATAGGGGTTGAGTGTTTCCCTCTAGCAGGAGTTATTTTGTCTAAGTCATCCCCCAATAAATCAGAAAAGGGAAAGTCACAAACAGCGCCCTCTACTGAATCCGGTGAATTTTCCTCAGCAGCATCCCATAGATTCAAAAAATGGGGAAAATCATTTCATGGACTAATTTATCCACTAAACCAACTCTATGATTTATAGGGCCATTTTGAGTTTCAATAAGTACTTTAGCAGTTGGATACTTGTGTATGTCCCCATGGACACAAGCAATATCTAGGTTCTGGTAATTATCAATATGAGTATTTCTCAACAGACCCCTGTCTATGAGCGTAACCATGCTACCAGAGTCCAGCAAAGCTTTAATTTCATTTCCCTCCACCCTTACAGTGCACCAAGGCTGGCCATTTAAACAATCATTTTTGGTAATTACATATACTGAGCGAGAGTACAATGAATAATTGTCTCTCATATTGCCAACATTACATTCCATAGCAACATCATTCTCAGGGCAGTCCTTTGCAAAATGTCCATACTCTTTACATTGAAAACATTTAATATTAGCATTAGACAACATCTTTGAGGCTATTGTGGACCCTTCCTGCCTCACAAAACTCTTGTCCCTTGCTGTAATGTCTCTCGGGTTGTAAAAACCCATCTGCTCCTCCCGATACCCCCTTTTCCCCGGAACAGTCTTACCCAATTTACTGGGACTCTGGATCTTCGGGGTTCTAGGTTTTTCCTGGTTGGGGATTTGTAGAAACTCTCCGGCAGTCAAATAGCGTTCCACCAGGGCAACTAGACCATCAGCAGTTTTAGGTTCACTCTGGCTGACCCACCACCACAGGGAAACAGGCAATCCTCGCAGGAACCGGTCCATCACGAGCTGTTCCACAATGTGACTAGCTGAGTTGACCTCTGGCTGTAGCCATTTCCTGGCAAGATGTATCAAGTCAAACATCTGTGACCGCACGGCTTTGTCTTGACTGTAAGTCCAGGAGTGAAATCGCTGGGCCCTTACTGCTGTCGTTACTCCCAGGCGGGCCAAGATTTCTGTTTTTAGCTTTTTATAGTCACTGGCCTGCTCAGGCTCCAAATCATAATATGCCTTCTGAGGTTCTCCACTCAGAAATGGCGCAAGGAGACTTGCCCATTCAGACGCAGGCCACCCTTCTCTTTCGGCTGTCCTTTCAAAAGCCATCAGGTAAGCCTCCACATCATCTGTAGCCACCATCTTTTGCAAAAAGTTACTCACTCTCAGAGTCTTAGAACTGTGTGGAATTTCTGCAGCACACCTGCCCAGTCTTTCAGATAGGCCTCGAATCTCCTGCTGCATGGTACGTGCAATATTCTGCTGTTCCTCTCTTTGTATTAATACCAGTTTTTGTAGCACTGCAATATTTTCTTGCTGGCTGGCAGTAGCTTGCTGCTGTGTGGCAGTGGCCTGTTGTTGTGAGGCCGTAGCCTGTAGTAAAGCCTTTACAACTTCCTCCATTTTAAGTGTGGTATTGTTTCCTTAACAGACTATCAGTGTGTTGCCCGCTACCTCCACCATATGTGACCTGGGATCTTGGAAACACACAGTCCTCAAAGCTGGAAACACCACACAAGGTTGTAGCTTTATAAAATACAGTCTGTTTATTATCAGGTCTGGCAAAAACAGGCAAAATAAACATAAACAAAACAAAAGAGGCTTGCTCCACTGAGCACTTACTAACAAGTACAACTGTCTGCACTAAGTAGCTTTTCACAAAAGTAATATTGCACAGACCTTTCAAACTTTGTCCTTTAGAGATAATTCCTCTCAGTCTCTCAGGAGAGTGTTTGCAGTTTTCCTTTACTGCTGGCAAAAATCTACCTCTCAAACCCTGACTGGGGATTTTATTAGCACCTGCTGTCAATTACCATATGCAGGTGAGTAGCTAGCTGAGTCAGACAGAATTCCTGGACTGGTCTTTTTGACATAATGTGCTACCTGCAAACTGCAGGGTGGAGCACTGGCCCACCCTACTCTCCAAATACTCCACCCCAGGGACCCAGAAATAAATCACATATTTTCTCTATGTGGCAAACAAACATAACAATTCTCCCTGGGGTTGTCAGACCATACCCCGCACTGCAGCACTTTTGAGGGAATATAGACACCTTCCATTACTATGCCTTGGGTTCTGTCACAATATATATATATATATATATATATATATATATATATATATACAGTGTGTATATATATATATATATATACACATATATATATATATATATATATATATATACAGTATATATACATGATTAAATATAGGTATATATATATATATATATATATATATATGAATATCTATTTATAAATACTTAGAACATATTCTGCTATGTACAGAACATTGGAATTTACAGTAAATACACAGTATAACACTTAATTAAATATGAATATTGCATACATATGCTTTTACATGTTTTCATCTACTTAACTGCAAAGGGCTCCAATGCACTTCTAAATATGTCTATATATGTGTACATATGTATTGATGTGTTTATATGTGTATATATGTCTGTAATTACACATATACACATATAAATACACATGTACACACATATAAACATATATATATATATATTTAGACATGTACATGTATCTCTATATAAAGCCCTTTGCCTGCCTTTTTTCTAACACCTTTGAGCCCTTATAACAAGTGTGTGCAATATTTTGACAAATTTTTATTAGATGGTGTTATTATGAGTGTAACTGCACTTTTTAATGTATTTTCGATGTTTTGTGATACTTTTTTGTTTCGCAAAACAAATAACCAGGGGTCTGAGGGCACTGCGCTAAAGCCATCACATTTACTTTCAACTTGTAATACAAGCGGTAAACCCGATGAGTGCAAACGCCTGTTATAAATTTTTTATCGCTTGTGGGTAACTATTAGCGCTCCACTCCTATTCTGGCCCTAAATAAATATAATAAATACATTAATTAAATATTGAAAAAAAGTGTGAAGTTTTAGAGTCCAAAAAAGCAATGGGTTTCAAGATTTTGAAACCTAGTTTGTTTCAGTTTTTTTAAATATTGTTCATAGACAGCTATAAATAAATAACTAAGAGACAATGTGCCAATGACTGTGTGGAATATACCAGTATTAAAAAGGGATAGATATGTTAAAAAGTAAATGTGTATGGGTGCATTTCAATTTTAAAAAGAAGCATTTTTGCAATATACTTCCATTAGCAAAAATGCTTGTAGTAAAAGTAATTACTGTTTTCAGCAGCATATGCACATATGCTGTAATAGCCTGTGTACCTGTATTCAAACACCACACCTTTTCAGAGAGACAGTGTGGCTTACAGACACAATACACATCACCATCGGCTCTCTTAGCTTGACTACTGGTGCACAACCCTCTCAGCATATGTGCGTATGCAGCTGAAAAACAATACCATGATTATTATTATTATTATTAAAATTGAAAAGCACCTGTACATTTCAGTTTTGACCTTTCTATCCCTTTAAGTCTAAAGTCGGTACTTAAATTTTTACCATGAATTGGAATGCTTACAATTAAATTATAGAAAAGGGGCTTAAAAATCATGAAAGTATTTTGCAAAAGTTTTTTTTTTTTGTATACAATAAATAATTAATCATTTTACAATTGTTAAGTGTTTAAAAGCCTTTCAAGAAAGCCAAAACTCTCATTACAACAAACTGGTTAGATTACGCATTTCACTAAAAGGAAACTGAACTTTTGTACATGTGAGCAATTACTCAGTGTCATCTGGATTCTGTTGTTGGATTTTTATAGTCACATTGAGAAATTCATATAAATAAACTGAGAAATGTTTTATAAACTAAAAATACATTTGTATGCTAAGATACTCAATTTGTTATGTAGATAGAATCTAAAAGCTGATACTTCTCCGGCCTTTCATTCCCTATAATCCGTTGATGACCTGTTTATGACAAGTGTGCATGTAGAATGTAGCTCTGTAATTATTTTCCAGATTACAGAGGATAAAGTATTAATTACCAGAGTAAGTGGCTAAGCTAGTATCTGCTTAGATGGGTAAATATGTCCTATTTTAGACTAAAAACAAAAATCATACATTCAAATCTACCCAAGTCTTTTAATTCACGTGAAGGGATATTCTAGTCTATGTAGCACAAGCCACAAAGTCAAGCTACAAAACAATAATGGCCAATCAGTAGCATGTAATGCATTAACAAAGACAGAAGATAAAATAGATGCAACAATGTGTCAAATGCAGGATATGTTACCCATTCGATAACATGTTAAGTTTGAAGGCAGCAAGGATAGGTGTGATGCAAAACAGATGCTATGACATCATAACTACATACTGTCAGACTAGCTACCAATACTTAAAGGAACCACTAAACACAAATTGTAAACTTCATTATTATAAACCTTCATACATCAAAATAATTTTGCAATGAAAACTGCAGCTTTATTTTGTCAAATGAGTATATTGTTTTATGTTTATTCTTCTCACTGATTTCCCTGTCACCGAGAACGAAAGAGCCCCTGCTAACCAATCACAAACTAATAATCAGATATAGCACAAACTCTGTTTCCACATGTGCAGACTGGGGTAGCCTGTACTCTTGTATTCCCTTAAAGTGAAAGTCAATTCTTGTGTTTTTGAAACGCTAGGATTGACTATTGAAACTACTTCATATAGAAAGCTCCTTTATTTGTTTCAACCGATCACTGTTCTTAGCTTCTAACGAAGCCCGTGGCAAAAAACATTTTTTTGCTAAGAGGTGACTTTTCACCTCTTAGCAAATGGGCGTGCGGTAAATGCGGCTCCCAAGGGTGCCAAGCCGGATTTACCGCATGGCTATTGGCTAAGAGGTGAAAACGTCACCTCTCAAGCAAAACAGCAATCTGCCGTAGGCTTCTTTAGCAGCTCAGAACGGCGATTAGTTGAAACAAATAAAGGAGCTTTCTATATAAAGTATCTTATATTTCATGAATGAAAGTCCCCTTTATTTGTTTCAATAGTCAATCCTAGCGTTTCAAAAACGCTAGGTTTGACTTTCACTTTAAGATGGTTTAGCACTGATTCAACTTGGTTACTCCTGCAAAAAATTATTTGCCTCTCATGATTGTTGAATGTTGATACAAAACTGATGACCTTTTAAAAGCATGTGACACAATATAAGCTTAGGGAGGGAAGAAAAAGTAAACAAAACTCACATAAATTGCCTTAAACTATTAACCCAAGCCTCCATGGGAGAAAGTGAAAAAGCTAACACCTAGATTACGAGTTTTGCGTTAGAAGCTGTGCGGTGCTAACAAGCAGTTTATGCTCACTGCTCACTTAAAGACAGCGCTGGTATTACAGGTTTTTACAAACCCGGCGTTAACCGCAAAAAAGTGATCGTAGAGCAAAATTTTACTCCACATCTCACCTCAATACCAGTGCTGCTAAACCTGCTCATGCACGATTTCCCCAAAGGAATCAATGGGGGAGAGCCGGCTGAAAAAAAAACTAACACCTGCAAAAAAGCAGTGTAAAGCTCCTAACGCAGCCCTATTGATTCCTATGGGGAAAATACATTTATGTCTACACCTAAAACCCTAACATGAACCCCGAGTCTAAACACCCCTAATCTTACACTTTTTAACCCCTAATCTGCCGCCCCCGACATCGCTGACACCTACATTATATTATTAACCCCTAATCTGCCGCTCCGGACACCGTTGCCATCTACATTATACTTATGAACCCCTAATCTGCTGCCCCCAATATCGCCGACACCTATATTATATTTATTAACCTCTAATCTGCTGCCCCAATGTCACCGCAACCTGCCTACACTTATTAACCCCTAATCTGCCACCCCCAATGTCGCCGCCACTATATTAAAGTTATTAACCCCTAAACCTAAGTCTAACCCTAACACCCCCTAACTTAAATATATAATTTAAATAAATCTAAATAAAATTACTATCATTAACTAAATTATTCCTATTTAAAACTAAATACTTACCTATAAAATAAACCCTAAGCTAGCAACAATATAACTTATAGTTACATTGTATCTAGCTTAGGGTTTATTTTTATTTTACAGGCAAGTTTGTATTTATATTAACTAGGTAGAATAGTGATTAAATAGTTATTAACTATTTAATAACTACCTAGCTAAAATAAAGACAAAAGTACCTGTAAAATAAAATCTAACCTAAGTTACAATTACACCTAACACTACCACTATAATTAAATTAATTCCCTAAATTAAATAAAATTATCTAAAGTACAAAAAAACACACTAAATTACAGAAAATAATAAACAAATTACAAGATTTTTAAACTAATTATACCTAATCTAATCCCCCTAATCCTAACAAAATAAAAAAGCCCCCCAAAATAAAAAAAGCCCCACCCTACATTAAATTACAAATAGCCCTTAAAAGGGCATTATGCGGGGCATTTCCCCAAAGTAATCAGCTCTTTTACGTGTAAAAAAAATTACAAATTCCCCCCCAACATTAAAACCCACCACCCACACAACCAACCCTACTCTAAAACCCACCCAATCCCCCCTTAAAAAAACTAACACTAACCCCCTGAAGTACACCCTACCGGGAGAAGTCTTCATCCAACCCGGCAGAAGTGTTCCTCCAGACGGGCAGAAGTCTTCATCCAAGCCGGGAAGAAGTGGTCCTCCAGACGGGCAGAAGTCTTCATCCAGACTGCATCTTCTATCTTCATCCATCCGGCGCGGAGCGGGTCCATCTTCAAGACATCCGACGCAGAGCATCCTCTTCTTTCCACGGCTACGACTGAATGAAGGTTCCTTTAAATGACGTCATCCAAGATGGCGTCCCTTCAATTCCGATTGGTTGATAGAATTCTATCAGCCAATCGGAATTAAGGTAGGAAAAATCCTTTTGGCTGATGCAATCAGCCAATAGGATTGAACTTCAATCCTATTGGCTGATCCAATCAGCCAATAGGATTGAGCTGGCATTCTACTGGCTGTTCCAATCAGCCAATAGAATGGCAGCTCAATCCTATTGGCTGATTGCATCAGCCAATAGGATTTTTTCTACCTTAATTTCTATCAGCCAATCGGAATTGAAGGGACGCCATCTTGGATGACGTCATTTAAAGGAATCTTCATTCAGTCGTAGCCATGGAAAGAAGAGGATGCGCTGTGTTGGATGTCTTAAAGATGGACCAGCTCTGCGCTGGACGGATGAAGATAGAAGATGCCGTCTGGATGAAGACTTCTGCCCGTCTGGAGGACCACTTCTGCCCGACTTGGATGAAGACTTCTGCCCATCTGGAGAACCACTTCTGCCGGGTTGGATGAAGACTTCTCCCGGTAGGGTGTACTTCAGGGGGTTAGTGTTAGGTTTTTTTAAGGGGGGATTGGGTGGGTTTTAGAGTAGGGTTGGTTGTGTGGGTGGTGGGTTTTAATGTTGGGGGGGAATTTGTAATTTTTTTATACAGGTAAAAGAGCTGATTACTTTGGGGCAATGCCCCGCAAAAGACCCTTTTAAGGGCTATTTATAATTTAGTGTAGGATGGGGTGGGCTTTTTTATTTTGTTAGGTGGATTAGATTAGGTGTAATTAGTTTAAAAATCTTGTAATTTGTTTATTATTTTCTGTAATTTAGTGTTTGCTTTTTTGTACTTTAGATAATTTTATTTAATTTAGGGAATTAATTTAATTATAGTGGTAGTGTTAGGTGTAATTGTAACTTAGGTTAGGTTTTATTTTACAGGTACTTTTGTATTTATTTTAGCTAGGTGGTTATTAAATAGTTAATAACTAATAACTATTCTACCTAGTTAAAATAAATACAAACTTGCCTGTAAAATAAAAATAAACCTAAGCTAGATACATTGTAACTATTAGTTATATTGTTGCTAGCTTAGGGTTTATTTTATAGGTAAGTATTTAGTTTTAAATAGGAATAATTTAGTTAATGATAGTTATTTTATTTATATTTATTTAAATTATATTTAAGTTAGGGGGGGTTAGGGTTAGACTTAGATTTAGGGGTTAATAACTTTAATATAGTGGCGGCGATGTTGGGGGCGGCCGATTAGGGGTTAATAAATGTAGGTAGGTGTTGGCGATGTTAGGGATGGCAGATTAGAGGTTAATAAAATTTAACTAGTGTTTGCGAGGTGGGAGTGCAGCGGTTTAGGGGTTAATACATTTATTATAGTGGCGGCGATGTCCGGTTCGGCAGATTAGGGGTTACATATTTTTTTTAAGTGTTTGCGATGTGGGAGGTCCTCGGCTTAGGGGTTAATAGGGTAGTTTATGGGTGTTAGTGTAGTTTTTAGCACTTTAGTTAAGAGTTTAATGCTACAGAGTTGTAGTGTAAAACTCTTAACTACTGACTTTTAAATGCGGTACCAGGCTTGACAGGAGAGGGTCTATCGCTCCCTTTTTGGCAGACTCATAATACCGGCGCTATGCAAGTCCCATTGAAAAAAGAGGATACGCAATTGACGTAAGTGGATTTGCGGTATTTCCGAGTCTGGCCCGAAAAAAGTGAGCGGTACACCTGTACCTGCAAGACTAGTAATACCAGCGGGCGTTAAAAAGCAGCGTTGGGACCGGCCAATGCTGCTTTTTAAGCCTAACGCAAGACTCGTAATCTAGCCGTAATTTGTTTAGATGTATTTTACAACAAAAGGCTGAAAAACTAAATAATTAATGTATATTTCAATAATGTTTCACTTGCAATAATGAAACATTTTATGCGTTGTTAAAATGTCAAGTTTAATAGTTGGAGGGAAGATTTTTTTTGGGGAGGGATCAGGGATGTCGAAGTGTAATCTCTACACTGCATCAAATATTAAGTATATATAAAGTTTTAGGTGCCGAATTATCAATGTGCGGGGGGACATTATCCGCTGTAGCAGATCATATCTGCCGCACATTGATAAATGCAGACAGCATACACTGTCAGCATTTATCATTGCTCAAGCATTTCTAGTCAAATGCTTGTGCAATGTTGCCCCCTGCACATTCGCGGCCAATCGGCTGCTAGCAGGGGGTGTCAATCAACCTGATCGTATCTGATCAGGCTGATTGCTGTCCGCCGCCTCAGAGGTAGCAGACGGTTTAAGGAGCAGTGGTCTTAAGACCGCTGCTTCTTAACTCCTGTTTCTGGTGAGTCTAAAGGCTCACACCGAAACAGTGAATTCGGGGCGTGATAAATTGGCCCCTTAGTCTTGAGGAGGCATATCACTTTGTTAATAAATCAGATTCAGATATTGATACGTCTGGATCTGAATACCATCCTAACCCAGACAGTGAGTAAAGTGACATTAAAGATGAAGCCCATCTTCCCCCCAAAAAGCAAAGCTCATTAGATCAATGGCCCAACCTCCTCTAGAAAGTACTTTCATTTGGAATACCCCTGAATCATATTGAACAGAAATTCCTTATTTTATTAAGTATGTTTGTATAAATATAAATGTCAATCTCATCATGGGTATTGTACATAAGCCATCAATAAAATCCTATTGGTCTACCCACCCTGTATATTTCCCTCCTCTCTTCCTAGAAGTAATGCCCAGAACAAGATATGAATTACTTCTGAGTTTCCTCCATTTATAAATAACTCACAGTTCCTACCTCTGAACCTTCCAAATTATGACCATTTATTTAAAGTCAGACTCCTAATTGAACATTTGAATTAATTCCAGAAGGGTATACCCCATCTAAGAATATATGTATTGATGAGTCCCAGATGCTATTCAAAGGCAGCCTCATTTTTAAACAATATATCCCTTCTAAAAGTGCATGTTATGGCATTAAATATTAAAAAATGTGTGAGAGTGTTACAGGAGACATCCACAATTTAAAGATTTATGAAGGAAAAGATTGTAAACTGTATCCACCTGGCTGTCCACCTCATCTAAGCATAAATGAGAGAATTGTCTGATAACTTCAGGCTTTATTAGGCTATGGTTAAAATATTGTACTGCTTTAACACTCTTGCCTGCTGAACAGTAAGAAAAATTGTGAAAAGGGTTGCCACAACAGCTAATCTCCAAAAAGCTGGGGAATCTGTAGCTTTATGGAGTGAAGAACGTTTAGCAGTAAAGTTTAGTGACAAAAAAAGATGTGTATATGTTGTCAGAAATACACAATGAGGGTACCAGGGAAAGTTTCTGCAAGATGTGGACAGTCCAGGCAGTAAAATCTAGTTTCAATTATAGACTATAATAAGTACTTGGGTGGAGAAGATCTTTCAAACCAAATAATTAAGCCATACTTTGCTGCAAGGAAAACTAAAATTTAGTAAAAAATAAATGCAGTCCATATGATTCAAATGGCACGTTTTAATTAATTTGTACTATACAGATCAGCTGCATTATCTAACAAGCTCTCATTTCTAGATTACCAGTTAGAGGTATTAGCCAAACTTTGCTTTAACAATACAGGAACTCCTCAAAATTGGCAAAGTGAGGACATTGTTAGACTCTGGCAGACATTTTCCCAGGTCTACTCCCCCTTCAGTAAATATGAGATGGTCACAGAAACTCTGTAGAGTTTGTCACAACAAAAGGGGAGTTTGAAAAGATCCAGTTTTCACTGTATTTATTATTATTATTATTATTATTATTATTATTATAATAATCATCAGTTATGTGTAGAGCACCAGCAGATTCTGCATCTTTAAAAACATGGGTATAAAATTCAAGGAAACAATTATGGCAGATAAATGGATAGAGGGTCCTGCCAATAGTTTCACTGTTGTAAATCAGCTCTCATGAAGGTGGTCTACATAGCAGCTAGGCTTGTAGGCTTACATGCTAAGGGGATTCAAGGGGAAGACAAAGGAGGAGAGGAACAAAGATAAGAAAATGTTAGTTTACATTATATGCATCCCTGAACAATAGAAAAAGTTTGAAAACAAGGGGAGAGTCTTGTGAAGCAAGGCAAGAGTTCCACAAGATAGGGGCCAATCTAGATATGTCTTGAAGATGGGAATGTTAGGGGGTACAATCATACAATAGTAATAAGGATATTACTATAATAACCCCTGGCGCTAACGTGTAGCTTAAATTGGTAATGCAAAGGTTCTAATTATTGTATACTATAAACAATAAATTACCTTAGTACGATGGAAATGATAATTCCTTACAAATATGTAAAAACTGGGTAGTTGATTAATAAACCCAAATAAAGGGATGTGCTTAAGGATGAACCAGAGTAATGGTGCAAGTAAAAAATAAACAAATTTTATTACAGTCTTAATCGTGCACAAAAATCCTTTTAAAACCAAATTTAAATAACACTCTGATCAGGCGTTTGACAATGTAGTATCAATAAAATCCCTAAAACCTCAAAATAAAATTGCATAAATAAAATAACAATAAAACAACAATGAGACAGTCACTATCACAAATGATTAATTTGAGATAGAGAACAAAGATCCCATTGGAAACCAAGGAAGATCCACGTCAGCTGGAAGTTAGTGATGTTTTAACCGGAGACCGAAAATGCTCTATGAAGTCCCAGCTGTCTCTCTATAGCAGTCCTGGATTAGGTCACTGCTGGATGGATCCCCGAAATGAAGGAAACCTCTTGTCTTTTGCAATCCGTATCAGCACTCGCGCCAGATAGACCAAACTGTGCTCTGGGTCTCTGTGCGGTCTCGACGCTGGTAATTAGTTCCAGTCACCTGTGTGTTAGAAAAGTGGGCGGAGCAACGCGTTTCAGCCCAGTCTGGGCCTTTGTCAAGCTCCTGATAGATGGGAGGTCAGGTCTTTTATACCGTCACCCCTGCATATGATTGGTTAGGCATTAATTCAAAACAAAGGGAATTGCGATACAGATACAAAATGATACATTTTTTCTATTGTTACTTTCTGCTCTTATTCATAATACATTTAAAGATGCACAATTTGTCCTTCAAATTTCAGCTTATTTGATGATCAATTTTAGATTCTTTTAAGATTAACAATCATTTTTATTTATAATGGATTCGTAGAAACATACAGAAAGGGGAAATTTATTTTATTTTTCACTTGCACCCCCTATATTATCCCGTCCAAAGCACACCCCGCAGGGAAAAAAAAAAGGTTTTTTTAAAAGTTTTTTTAAAAATATATGGGTTATAATAGTCAAAAAAAAAACTCTCTATGTCAATTATATTGTCCCAGTATCAATTTATATTGCTTAAGTATAACCTAATAGAGAACCATACAGTAATCTAAACGGATATATTCAACAAATATAATTTTAAGTCCGCAATGTAAATAAAAAAGTTAAGATAATTTACAAAACAAGCAAAACTAAAGGGAAAGGAACAAATAGGATTTATTCTCTAAGGAAACACCCTATATCGAAATCTAAGTTTAGGCCGTTCGGTTTAAGCGATTTTAGATCAAAAATCCATTTGGTCTCTTTTTTAAGTAATTCTGACTGTGCATTTCCCCCTCTCCAGTTCTTTTTCAACTTGTCTATACCCATATATGAAAAACACTTCATATCTCCCCCATTGCAGGTAATGAAGTGTTTTGGTATAGGGAGATCTTTGTTCCTATCTAAATCGTGATTTTCAATCGACCAGATATGTTCACGAATCCGGTCTCGTAGGGGTCTTTCCGATTCCCCTATATATTGCTTGCCACATTTACACTGTATTAGATAGATAACCGATTTGTCTGAGCACCTTATGGTGTCTCTAATTTTATAGGATTTTCCTGTAACAGTTGATTTGAATTCCTTTTCCTTTTTGGAGTGTTTACACGCCTTACAGGTTAGGCATGGAAAAAAACCTTTTAAGGTGTTACCTTTTAAATCCATTTGTTTTTCTTTATTCATAATCTTATGTCTATTTTTATTTTTATTTTCAGTTGGTGCTAGAATAGACTTTAGGTTTCGAGCCTTCTTATAAATAATTTGTGGTTTTTTAGGGAGTAGAGCGCCTATGAGCTCATCGTTCTTTAGTATTCCCCAATGTTTTTTTAGTATTTTTTCTATCAGAAATTTATTATTACTATAATTTGTGATAAATGGAATAAATAAGTTATCATCTGCAGCTTGTTGAATTCTTTTAGGGTTTTTTTTATTTTTAAACCCATTTTTATTTACCAAATCACATCTATTTACTTGTCTTATTTCTTGTCTTATTTCCTCTATCTTTTTATCATTATAGCCCCTATCTACAAATTTCTGTTTTAATTTTTCAGACTGACTATCAAAATCGGTTATATTTGTACAATTTTTCTTTATACGTAGGAACTGTCCTTTAGGAATATTGTCAATCCATCTTGGATGGTGACAGCTTGTGTGGTGGATATAGCTATTTGCATCCACATTTTTAAAATGTGTTTTTGAATGTATTTGATTGTTCACAGGGAATAGTTCTAGATCTAAGAAATTCACACTTTTTTTGCTTTTTTCACAAGTAAAACGGAGATTCATCTCATTATTATTCATACTTTCAATAAACTCATTTAACCTAACTTCATCACCCCTCCAAATAATAAGGATGTCATCTATATAACGCTTGTAAGACACCAGGTTTGCTCCAAAGTTGGTATTGCTGAGAAAAAAATGTTCCCAAAAACCCATAAATAAATTTGCATAACTTGGAGCAAACCTGGTGCCCATTGCTGTTCCTCTTTCTTGATTAAAAAACTGAGAGTCATAACTGAAGAAATTATGCGTTAAAATGAATTTGATAGAGTCTATAAGGAAACCTTTTTGTTCCTCTTTCAAGGTCTCATCTTTGTCTAAGAAGTGTTTAACGGCTAATATACCGTCATGGTGATTTATACAGGTATATAATGACGTCACATCACACGTGGCAAGGAGGTAATCCTCCTGCCAGGTGATGGTGTCTACTAATTTCAGAACATCTGTAGAATCTTTTAAGTATGACGGTAATGTCCTGACATATTTTTGTAAAAAGATATTCCGATAAATTTGCTGTCAGGGATCCGATTCCTGAGATAATCGGCCTACCTGGTGGGTTAATAAGTGTTTTGTGAATTTTTGGCAAGCAATATAGTAGGGGAATTTTTGGAAATTTGGGTACTATATAGCCTCTCTCTTTGTCATTAAGTATTCCTTTGTCATGTGCAGAATCTATTAATTTTATTAATTCCTCATTGTATCTTTTCGTTGGATCACTCAGTAATTTTTTATAAGTGTCGTTATCTTTTACAATATTTTCACACATTATTTGATAGTCTGCCCGATCTAAGATGACTATTCCCCCGCCCTTGTCTGCGGGCTTTATAATTATATCATCCATCTCCAATTCACTAATGATCATTAGTTGTTTCCTACTTAGATTGCTATATGTTTTATTTATTTTATCCTCAGTCAGATTTTCAATGTCCCTCAGGATCAATTTCTCAAATGTCTCTATTATAGGGCCTTTCTCATGCTTGGGATAAAATACAGACTTGCTTCTTAGGTCTGTATGTATATATTCACTATTATTGGTTAAAGTATCCCCAGCCATTTTTTCTATTTCACTTTTTTGAAACCATCTCTTTACAGTTAATTTTCTGACAAACTTATGTGCATCAATATATGTCTCGAATCTATTAAGTTTGCAACTTGGTGCAAAAGATAGACCTTTTCCCAATAGTTCCTCATGTTCTGAATTCAGTATTTTCTTACTAAGATTAAAGATGCCTAAGTTATTACCTGGTTTCTCTAAAATCGGGTCTTTTTTGAGTCTCCTGCTTCCACCTCTCTTTCCTCTCTGTCTGATGCCCTCCTTTTTCTTAGATCTCTTTGCGGAAGTGGACTTGCAAATGAATTTTGGCCTTGTCCTAAAAAAGGGCGGGATGAAGTAGAGGTGGAGGAGGAAGAAGTAGATGCATGTTGATTTATTTGTTCAGTTTCCCTAGTGTCCTGCAATGGCGCATACCTATTAGACAGTCTCCAATCATTACTATTATCTCAATTTGAATTATATCTATTTTCACCTTGTTGGTTGTATTGAGATCTATTATTATAATTTGGTCTATAGTTTTCATTACTATTTTTCTGTTGTTGTTTACCATCAATATAATTGTATGGTCTATGATCTCTCTGATACATTTGCCTTGCATTATACGATTGATCTCTGTAATTGTAATCCCTTACTCTTGGGCTTTGTTTATTTCCCCTCATGTGGCCATATTCATTACTATTATTATGACTATAGCAGGAGTCGTAGTTATTCCCAAAATTATGCTGTTTCTGTAAATGATTATAATTTTCATAATTTTCATAATTTCTGGCCCTAGTATGCCCTGATACTTGATTATAATCCCCATATCTTCTCTGTTCATTACTCTTATAATGTTGTGAATTGATAGTATTAACCCTTTCTGCTTTTTTAGGGTCAGTCCTATTACTTTCTTTCTCTGTGAATTTTGTATGTCTCCATGTATGTGAGATATAATTATCCCAATTAGGTTGATTTATGTGGGATAAATAATCCTCACGGTCCCTTTCGAATTTTCTTATTTTAACTTTTAGAATATCCTCCTTAGTACTAGCTAGCAATTTCTTGATTTCTTTTTCTTTGTTTATATATTCCATATTGTTCTCAAACTCTTTTAACTGAATTTCTAATTCTCTAATCTCATTCTCTAATTTTTTCAAAATTTCACCCCTATAGTCTTTTATCAATCTCAAAAGGTTAAAAGAGGCTTGCTCTAGGATATCGTTCCATCTTTTTTTAAATTCTATATCCTCAATTTTAAAAGCACATTCTTTTTTAATTCGTAATCCCCGTGGGACTCTTTTATTTTCTAAGTATTTTTCAATAAAAATGAATTCTGTTCTATGTTTCATCTCTAATACTAGTTTGTCCTCTAAATCCTTCATTAGTTTGCATAATGAATCTACATTGTCTGGAGTGACAATAATATCAGTTTGGAAAATATTATAAATCCCCTTATATACTTCATCTCTATATTTAAAAACATTAGATTCAGTCATATCCCTGCAGCTGATTGTCACTAGTGAGGATGAAAAAACAACAGTGTACTGAGGGGTGTGAACAACCTGCGCTGGGAAAGTTACCAATAAACCACTGGGTAAATGGAGTATCCTCAAACTCCACAGAAAGGAATACAATCATACAATAGTAATAAGGATATTACTATAATAACCCCTGGCACTAACGTGTAGCTTAAATTGGTAATGCAAAGGTTCTAATTATTGTATACTATAAACAATAAATTACCTTAGTACGATGGAAATGATAATTCCTTACAAATATGTAAAAACTGGGTAGTTGATTAATAAACCCAAATAAAGGGATGTGCTTAAGGATTCCTACGTATAAAGAAAAATTGTACAAATATAACCGATTTTGATAGTCAGTCTGAAAAATTAAAACAGAAATTTGTAGATAGGGGCTATAATGATAAAAAGATAGAGGAAATAAGACAAGAAATAAGACAAGTAAATAGATGTGATTTGGTAAATAAAAATGGGTTTAAAAATAAAAAAAACCCTAAAAGAATTCAACAAGCTGCAGATGATAACTTATTTATTCCATTTATCACAAATTATAGTAATAATAAATTTCTGATAGAAAAAATACTAAAAAAACATTGGGGAATACTAAAGAACGATGGCTCTCTACATAGGCTCTCTACTCCCTAAAAAACCACAAATTATTTATAAGAAGGCTCGAAACCTAAAGTCTATTCTAGCACCAACTGAAAATAAAAATAAAAATAGACATAAGATTATGAATAAAGAAAAACAAATGGATTTAAAAGGTAACACCTTAAAAGGTTTTTTTCCATGCCTAACCTGTAAGGCGTGTAAACACTCCAAAAAGGAAAAGGAATTCAAATCAACTGTTACAGGAAAATCCTATAAAATTAGAGACACCATAAGGTGCTCAGACAAATCGGTTATCTATCTAATACAGTGTAAATGTGGCAAGCAATATATAGGGGAATCGGAAAGACCCCTACGAGACCGGATTCGTGAACATATCTGGTCGATTGAAAATCACGATTTAGATAGGAACAAAGATCTCCCTATACCAAAACACTTCATTACCTGCAATGGGGGAGATATGAAGTGTTTTTCATATATGGGTATAGACAAGTTGAAAAAGAACTGGAGAGGGGGAAATGCACAGTCAGAATTACTTAAAAAAGAGACCAAATGGATTTTTGATCTAAAATCGCTTAAACCGAACGGCCTAAACTTAGATTTCGATATAGGGTGTTTCCTTAGAGAATAAATCCTATTTGTTCCTTTCCCTTTAGTTTTGCTTGTTTTGTAAATTATCTTAACTTTTTTATTTACATTGCGGACTTAAAATTATATTTGTTGAATATATCCGTTTAGATTACTGTATGGTTCTCTATTAGGTTATACTTAAGCAATATAAATTGATACTGGGACAATATAATTGACATAGAGAGTTTTTTTTTGACTATTATAACCCATATATTTTTAAAAAAACTTTTAAAAAAACCTTTTTTTTTTTCCCTGCGGGGTGTGCTTTGGACGGGATAATATAGGGGGTGCAAGTGAAAAATAAAATAAATTTCCCCTTTCTGTATGTTTCTACGAATCCATTATACATAAAAATGATTGTTAATCTTAAAAGAATCTAAAATTGATCATCAAATAAGCTGAAATTTGAAGGACAAATTGTGCATCTTTAAATGTATTATGAATAAGAGCAGAAAGTAACAATAGAAAAAATGTATCATTTTGTATCTGTATCGCAATTCCCTTTGTTTTGAATTAATGCCTAACCAATCATATGCAGGGGTGACGGTATAAAAGACCTGACCTCCCATCTATCAGGAGCTTGACAAAGGCCCAGACTGGGCTGAAACGTGTTGCTCCGCCCACTTTTCTAACACACAGGTGACTGGAACTAATTACCAGCGTCGAGACCGCACAGAGACCCAGAGCACAGTTTGGTCTATCTGGCGCGAGTGCTGATACAGATTGCAAAAGACAAGAGGTTTCCTTCATTTCGGGGATCCATCCAGCAGTGACCTAATCCAGGACCGCTATAGAGAGACAGCTGGGACTTCATAGAGCATTTTCGGTCTCCGGTTAAAACATCACTAACTTCCAGCTGACGTGGATCTTCCTTGGTTTCCAATGGGATCTTTGTTCTCTATCTCGAATTAATCATTTGTGATAGTGACTGTCTCATTGTTGTTTTATTGTTATTTTATTTATGCAATTTTATTTTGAGGTTTTAGGGATTTTATTGATACTACATTGTCAAACGCCTGATCAGAGTGTTATTTAAATTTGGTTTTAAAAGGATTTTTGTGCACGATTAAGACTGTAATAAAATTTGTTTATTTTTTACTTGCACCATTACTCTGGTTCATCCTTAAGCACATCCCTTTATTTGGGTTTATTAATCAACTACCCAGTTTTTACATATTTGTAAGGAATTATCATTTCCATCGTACTAAGGTAATTTATTGTTTATAGTATACAATAATTAGAACCTTTGCATTACCAATTTAAGCTACACGTTAGCGCCAGGGGTTATTATAGTAATATCCTTATTACAATTGTATGATTGTATTCCTTTCTGTGGAGTTTGAGGATACTCCATTTACCCAGTGGTTTATTGGTAACTTTCCCAGCGCAGGTTGTTCACACCCCTCAGTACACTAATGTTAGGGGGTAACAAGAAAGCAGGAGAGAAGGAGGTTATGAGCAAAGCGAAGGGGACAGGAGGGAGAGTATCTGGAGATGAGGTTGTAGATATGGGGGAAGCAATGTTATTGAGAGCTTTGAATGTCAGAGTTCGGATTTTGTGTTTTATTCTGAAAGTTAAAGGAAGCCAGTGAAGGGACTGGCAGAGAGGTGCAGCAGACGAGGAGCAATGTGTAAGGAAGATCAGCCTGGCAGAGGCATTTATTATGAATTGTAAGGGAGATAGACAGCAGCAAGGGAGGCTGGACAGGATGCAGGGTTGAGGTTATGATATTATTATCAACAATTAGAGAATGTTGGGGGCAGGGATATTTGAAGAAGAGGGGAAAATAAGGATCTCAATTTTGGAGAGATTTTGCTTAAGGCAGAGAGAGGACATCCAGGATGAAATATTAGAAAGACATTTAGTGACACAAGAAAGGGGATAGGCCTGGTGCAGAGAGGCAGATTTGGTTATCATCAGCATACAATTTATATTAAAACCCGTGGGACTTTTTTAAAGAACTTAAAGGGACACTGAACCCAAAAATTTTCTTTCATGATTCAGATAGAGCATGCAATTTTAAGCAACTTTCTAATTTACTCCTATTATCATTTTTTCTTCATTATCTTGCTATCTTTATATGAAAACAAAGGCATCTAAGCTTTTTTCTTGGTTCAGTACTCTGGACAGCAGTTTTTGATTGGTGGATGAATTTATCCACCAATCAGCAAGGGCAATCTAGGTTGTTCACCAAAAATGGGCCGGTATCTAAACATACATTCTTGCATTTCAAATAAAGATACCGAGAGAATAAAGAACATTTGATAATAGGAGTAAATTAGAAAGTTGCTTAAAATTTCATGATCTATCTGAATCACAAAAGAAAAAAATTGGGTTCAGTATCCCTTTAAGGATCATGTATATATTGAGAAGAGAATGGGATCAAGGACAGCTATGGGAGCAAAGTTCACCCCATCCTATGCCAACCTTTTATGGGTTGTTGGGAGCTGTCCCACATCTTTGGAGATGGAAACCTGTTTAGACAACACATAAAGTACTATAAGCATTTTATAGATGAATTGTTGTTGATTTTGATAAGCAATGAAAACAGTAGTTAAGAATCTCTAAAATAACTAAATAATAACCATTTGGGTTTATCTTTTACTCATGAAAAACATGGCACTTGCATTAACTATTTAGATATAACTTATATGGAGTACCGAATAGTAAAGTCACAACAGAGGTATATAAGAAGCAAATTACTGGCAACACACTTTTACATGTTAACAGAAATCACACAAGTAGGATTTTTTTCAGCAGTGGCCAAGGGCCAATTCCTCAGGCTAAAAAGAAATTCTACGAATATTGAAATGTATGAGCAAAAGGCAGATTAATTTACAAATCAACTAGGTAATAGGGCCTAACCAAAAAAAAAAAAGATCATTAATAGTGTGAGAGCCTCAGTAGAAAAGATCAAAAAAGAGGAACTATTAAGGGACAAA
Source organism: Bombina bombina (assembly GCF_027579735.1). Classification (NCBI taxonomy): domain Eukaryota; kingdom Metazoa; phylum Chordata; class Amphibia; order Anura; family Bombinatoridae; genus Bombina; species Bombina bombina. The sequence continues at coordinate 155,888,865 of NC_069505.1, forward strand.
TCCAGAAAGACAAAAAGTTGTGAGGGTGTGAATTTTGTTACTAATTACAGTGCCCAATGTAACCAAATTTGCATCATACAGACATATTTCCAATTTTAGCAGCAGAGGAAGCATTGGTAGATACATTAAAAAAGGGCTGCAATTTCTTTTACTTAAGAGCACTGTATATTAGTAATCAGGTTGCACCTATACAGTTAAAGAGGTCAGAAGAAGCACTTGGTTAATGCAATTGGGGTGTACAGATGCGAAAATATGACATGTAAAGCATGTGATTACTTGTTACCAGGTAATGGTTTCACATACTCAATCACAGGAGAATCATTTCAGCACATAACAAGAATGACAACTATGTGGTGTATTTATTGACTTTTACACTATGCAATATACAGTACATGGGTCTCACCACAAGGGAGACTTGCACCCGTATAAGGGAACACCTAAACAATATGAAGTATGGCAGACTAACCACACCATTGATCCTTCTCTTTACCTTAATACATCATAAATCAGCTAATAGCTTAAGGTGGATCATCATAGAAAAGGGGAAGCCACATCAGCGAGGTGGAAATAGGGAAATAGGGAAATAGGGAAGTCCTTTTGGCAAAGAGATAGGCTTTTTGGATCTTCAAATTAAACGCAAGAGTCCCAAGGGGTCTTAACTCGGAATTTGACCTCATTTGAAAATCAAAGGACCCATCCTAGCACAACATGATATTATGGAATATAAGAAAAAGGTAGATAATGATGTTAATAAGGTGATTATCGCGGGTGTTTGCACTCATCGGGTTTTCCTCATGTATTACAAGTTGAAAATAAATGCAATCACTTGAGTGCAATCCCGTTATGCTAGAATGATAACCCCATTCTCAGAGCTCTGGTTAACTGTTTTTCACAAAACACATAACAAAATACATTACAAAGTAAGTTACACTAATAATAACAAAAAAAATGAAGAAGGATTTGATCGGTAAAAAATTGCAACACTTTATTTTGTCACTTTAAAAATCTTCACAGAGGAAAGACCAGAGAGTATGTGAGCAAAGCACCGCAGGCTACGCTCACATATTCTCTGGTGTTTCCTCTGTGAAGATTTGTAAAGTGACGAAATAAAGCGTTGCAATTTTTTACCGATCAAATCCTTCTTCATTTCCTTTGCCTCTGCTTACACCAGCTGGATTGCTTGTTACGCACAGACTACAACTGTGAGTCTGTACCCGTTCCGCTCCTCCTCTCTTTCCCCCTGGACTGTGATGTCATAGATCGCAGGATTTTCTGCTTGCCAGCTGTTCTGACCGTTTGCTGAGAGAGTGAGGGACGCCGAGAATATCGGTTATGGATCAAAGTGATTGTGGGAAATAGTCTCTGCATTCTGGTAAGATGGGTCTGGTACACATATGTACTTTACTGGTTTGGCAGTCCTTTTTGTCGACAGTGATTCTAGGGGGTGTTTGAGGAGGAATTTGACATGGAAAGGAGTAATATGTGGTTTAAGTGGCTCTGATACACAGGGGTCTATTTATGAAGCAGCGGATGCTGCTTCCGATCCTCTCCGCTTCAGTTCCAACTGAAGCGGAAGTTAAGATGCAGAGGTCCTAAGACCACTGCTCCTTAACTCGTCCGCCACCTCTGAGGTGCCGGACAGCAATCAGCCCGATCGAATACGATCGGGTTGATTGACACCCCCTGCTAGCGGTCGATTCCCCGCAAATCTGGAAGGGGGCAGTATTGCACCAGCAGTTCACTAGAACTGCTGGTGCAATGATAAATGCTAACAGTGTATGCTGATGGCATTTATTGATGTGCGGCAGACATGATTCGCTATAGCGTATCATGTCTGTCCGCACCTACATAAATAGACCCCACAGTATTATCCTTTTTTGGATCTTGTTTGGTTTTTGGAGTATTGAGACATTTTCCCCTTTTTCTTTGTTTCATTTATTGATATTACACACTCATTTTAACGCCATCTAATAAAAATTATTTAAAAAAATGCACAATAAAGTTATAAATACCATCATATGCAGAACATAATCTAAACATGTATATGTATGTATAAATATATCTCTATATGCTAGAAAAAATGTAAAGAACTACTCAAAACTATCCCAATATGAAGTGGTGTACAGAAATAGAAAATCACCACTCCTAGTGCTCGGAGAATCAGGAATGAAAGAACAAAAAAGTAAAAAAAGCAACCAAGGTATTCTTAACCAGCACAAGGGTATTTACTGTCAATAAGAAGCATTAGCAATATAAACATTCTATCAAAATGAGATTGTCTACAAATCTTAATATGAGTTCAAAGTAGTACCACGTATGGAAACAGTCAATCACAGCAAGAGGGAAAGTAAACAACCTCAATAATTGCTGGTTCAACACGTGCAAAAAGCTTAGTTCTAGCAAAGTTAACGCTCAAGCGGGAGTATTAAATAGTGCTCCACTTGTAATCTGACCCTAAATGAGAATATTAAACTTCAATTAAATTAAAGGTTCAAAACTTTAAGTATTCAGTTCCCAAGTGTTTAAATGTATGAAGTAAACTCTGAGTTTAAATTTACTAAGGAATAATTGTGAACACATGCATTATTCTCTGATTAGTCTTAGTGCATTTGCTTATGCACAAATAAGTATATAATGGGAGAAATGTAGTAAGGAAAAAATATTATTCAGACAGGATGTATTTAGGTCTTCAAATGATTTAATACCTTCTTAAGAGTAGATTAGAATAGCAAAGACCCTCCCCTATTGTGATGGATCATAGGTTTTGTCCAATCAATGTGCTATTGGACCTATAAAAGAATGGAGATACCTTAGTGAAATCACAGCTAAGAATATGGCCCAGCCAAAACATGTCAGCTGTTTTACAGCAAGAAAAGGGGGCACTCTCTTTCTTAAACAATTAATAATACATTTAAGTTTTATTGTGCCCTTGCTCCTTTCTCTGTACTCTTTATGCAAGAACCAAGGACAGAGCCTTGTGGTACCCCAACAGAAAGTGGTAAAGGGGCAGAGGATGTGCCAGAGAAGTTTATACTAAAGGTCCAGATTGACAGGTAGAAGGAGAACCACAAGAGGGCGATGCCAAAGGATTGAAGGGTTTGGAGCCAGAGAGTGTGGTTAACAGTGTCAAAGGCTGCAGACAGATTGAGAAGAATTAATTATTAATAACCTTAATCATTGCTGTTTCTGTGAAGTGTTGGTGTGAAATCCAGATTGCAATGTATCAAGACGGGAGTTTAATGTGAGGGAATGTGATAAACCTGTATATATGAGCCTTTCCAGAAGTTTTGAGGAATGGGGGAGTAGGAAAATAGGGCAGTATTTGGAAGGGCATGATGGATCGAGAAGATTGTTTGATGATAGGTGTGATTAGTGCATGTTTTAGAGATAAGGGAAATATCCCAGTGTTGAGGGAGAGATTAAAAATATGTGTGATGATTGGAGTAATAGGAGAGAGAGAGAATTAGTTGTAAAGGGGATGGTATCAAGGGGACAAGTAAGAAGTGAGGTGAGAGGAAGCTATAAGGGCAGAAACTTCTTCCTCACTAGCAGGGGCAAAAAAGCTGAATCTGTGGCTTTGTGGTTTTTAATGGCAAACCTAGTTTATTTATTTTTTATTTTATAATAAAGGTTCTAAAATAACATAATACCATATAAAATAAGCCATTAACCCTTTGCCTGAACATATCTAAAAATCCCCTTTCAGAACTGTGATTCACAGCAGCAATTAACAGCCTTCTAATTACCAAAACCAATGAGAAGCTCATACATGTTGGCTATTTCTGATTTTAAAATCATTTGAATTATCACTGAACATGTTTTGTGTAAACAAGGTCAGTGAGAAACCCAACATTTATTAAAACATTTTCTTCTAAACTATTGCATTTGGCAATCAGCTGACTACTAACTGTTGACATTAAATTTACCAAAATAGGCCTAAACCAATACCTTGAGTCGTCTACTCGTAAAATATAAATAGTTTGTTTGGGCAGTTATACAATAACAAATAAGCCAGTAACCATTTGCCTTAAAGTATCTAAAAAAATTCCCTTCAAAAATGTGATTCACAGCTGCAATTAGTGGTCTTCTAATTGCCAAAACCAACGACAAGCCCATGTCTGTTATTTCTGAAAAAGAGGATCCCAGTGAAGCTTTTACAACCATTTCTGTTATGTCTGCACAAGTTGTGTGTAAATAATTTCAGTAATAAGCTCAAAGTTTGTGAAAAAGTTAATCATTGTTTTGATGTTATCATATTTGGCACACATTTACCTGCCAACTGGTCACATGAAATATACCAAAATGGGCCTGGATCAACACCTTGGCTAGTCTACTTTATAAATATATATCGTTTTGGGGGTTCATTTTGAGAATCCTTGCTGTTGTTCCATCCCAAGTGACTAAAAATCTTCTTTCAGAAGTGTGGTGCACAGGTAAAATTAGCAGCCTTCTGATCAACAAATTAATAGTAACCCCATGAATGTCTGCTAATTCTGAACACAGGGAATCCTAGAGAAACTTTTGCAAGCATTTTCTTATGGCTGCATAAGTTGTGTGTAAATAATTTCAGCAAGAAACCCAATATTTGCAAAATAGTTATTTTTTTAATATGCTCAATTTTGCATTCATCTGATGGCCAAATTGTGTCATGAAATATAACAAAATGGTCCTAGATCAATACTTTTGGTTGTCTAAAATATATTTGGTGGTCAATTTTGAGAATTTTGAGAATTTGGGCAGTTCTGCTATACCAAATGAGAGTCACCCATTGCATTATCTAGAACATGGCTTACATAGTTGCAAGTAAAGACCTTAAAAATAATGCAAAATATATATGTGTGGTCTAAGCTGAATCAGAGGATGCTAATGAACAAATCTTTAGATTTTTTTCTACAATTAGAAAGCTACTTTTTTCTGTGAACAAATAGCTTGTTAAAACTGTTATCCACTGAAAGATATTTTTAAGCAATATATATATATATATATATATATATATATATATATATATATATATATATATATATATATATATATATATTCTGCACTCTCCCTATTAGGGAATCACCGTGTGTTAACACAGTATGAAGCAAAAAAATCTGAGATGTTGGATATCTCATTTTTATATCTTACCCAGAATCCTCTTGTGCATTGGTAACAGTGTATATTGAGTTTTCCTGGGTAAAAGCAAGTGGGGATACTTGCCTATATTGTGCTAATTTCCTATGCAACCATTTGTATTGATTGATATATATATATATATATATATATATATATATATATATATATATATATATATATATATATATATATATATATATATATATATATATATATATAATTCATAGGTAAATAAAAAAAAAAAAACAAAGGATTTATTTCTGTTTAAATGGAATGATAGCAAAAATACTAAACATTCTCTGGTACATTGAGAAAGTTTTTCTTTAAATTCCCGATGGTGAAGGGGATAAAATGACATGTTCTAATCCCTAAACCGGGCAAATCGCCGGATAAACCACAAAGCTATAGGCCAATTTCACTGCTGAATACCGATGTCAAGATATTGGCAAAGATCTTGGCAAACAGGGTTAATAGGTTCCTGCCTGACTTGATTGCCTTAGATCAGGTTGGATTTGTCCCTGGGAGGGAAGCCAGGGATAATACCCTTAAGGTGCTGCAATTGATCACACACTCTGACTGAGAGGGGCTGCCGTTCGCCCTGTTATCCACAGATGCCAAAAAAGCATTCGACAGGGTGAACTGGCAGTTCCTTAAATGTACCCTAGAAAAGATGGGGTTTGGGAGAGGTTCATTAGGACAGTTTTCTGCCTCTACTCTGCACCCAATGTGAGGGTTAGGGTTAATGGTCTCTTCTCTGATTCATTTAATATCACCAATGGGACTAGACAGGGGTGCCCCCTGTCCCCACTGTTGTTCGCCATCTCAGTGGAGGCTCTGGCGTGTAACATCCGAGATAACCAATTAGTTAAAGGATACTTATTGGGTGGGCGAGAATATAAGATTAGTATGTATGCAGACGATCTACTATTCACCCTACGAGACTTGGAGACCTCTGTCCCCGCTCTGTTGCAAGAATTCACTAGATATGGAGATGTCTCAAACTTCCTGTTAAACACCTCTAAGTCGGAAGTTTTAGGGGTCAAGTTGGCCCCATCTGTAAGAAATTGGTTGCAGGAGCATAGCCCGTTCCAGATTAAAGATAAACAGTTAAAATACCTAGGAGTCAACCTGACGGTCTCTATGGCGGATTTGTTTGAGGCAAACTATATGAGACTTAGACTAGAGATTGCGGCCGATCTTTCAGCATGGAAACACAAAACAATTTCTTGGTTGGGAAGGATAGGAGTGGTGAAAATGAACGTGCTCCCCAGGCTACTATATTTGTTTCAAACATTGCCCATCCCACTCACTCATAATTACCTCGCCCAGTTGCAAAGCTTAGTTGAGGAATATATTTGGCAGGGAGTCAGACCCAGAATTAATAGAGCGACAATGTTTTTATTAAGGGAAGATGGTGGCTTGGGTCTTCCAGACCTTAAGCTGTACAGAAAGGCGGTGATCTTGCAGAGAGCGGTTGAATGGTGTCAGGCAAACCCACAGAAAGATTGGATCACATTAGACAGAGATATACTACGGGTAGGGGACCTGATGACCCTGCTATGGACAGGTAGTAAACACAGGCCCCCAAGTGTACAGGAGTTCCCCCTTTTGGCAGAATTGTTTAATATATGGGATAGCATGCTACGAATTGATCCTCATATGACCTCCTTGTACTCTCCCCTAACACCGGTATATGGGAACCCTGATCTGCCCATGCAGGCTAGAATGCCTTTAGAACAGATTAGGCTTCATGGTAGCCGTGTGTCCAATTTTGTGGCAGTTGGGAGATTAAAGACGAGAGAAGAGATCCAAATGGATTTTCCAGACTTTCCAATAGCTTGGTTCACCTATTTACAAATCAGGCACTACATAAACACCCACAAACACAAATCACAGTTATTGAGGGACTTGATGCCATTTGAGTCATTGTGCACAAAACAGACATCATCGAGGCACTTGGTTTCCATCATTTACACCCTCCTTCTTCACCCCGGAGATGGCCCCCTTCCAAACTACACCAAAATGTGGCATAGAGAGTTGGGCGCAGTATTTACCAAAGAGGAATGGCAGCAGATTTTCCGTGCCGTGAGGACCCTGTCGGTCTCCGCCCGTACACAGGAGTTGCATTACAAATTCTTAAGCCGGTGGTATCTTACCCCGTCTAGACTCAGGACAATCTACCCCAGAGTATCAGACAAGTGTTGGAGGGGATGTGGTGAAACAGGTACAATATTACATATCTGGTGGGATTGCCCACTTTTGGAGAGCTTCTGGTCCTCTGTATGGAGGGAAATTCAACAGAAACTAGACTTAGAAATCCCAAAGACACCAGAGATCCTGCTGTTCCACTTTCCCAATAAAATAAAGAACCCACTGAAAAAGACTCTCTTAATGTTAATGTTGACAGGGGCCAAGAACCTAATTCCCCTCCACTGGAAGACAGCCCAGATCCCCACATTAGTGGATTGGAGAGAAAAAGTGCAAAATATCCTGTTGCTTGAAAAATATCATTATGTTAAAATCTCGAAACTAGATGTATATGAGACGCTGCTACAGATATGGGACGGTGATCGCCCGGAAGGGTGAGATGTAGGCTTGAGGTTCGTGGGTCTTGAGTTGATAGTGGCTAACGGCTGGCGAAGTTATTATTTTTTTTTTCTTTTTTTTTTTTTTTTTTTCTTTCCTCTCCTCCTTTCCTTTCCCCCCCCTCTCCCCATTTCTATCTCTTCCTCTAATTTAACTGGTTCCTATCTTCTCCCATGTGTGTGTAAAGATTGGAGAAGTACGGATGCTGGAGTTTCTCAGCTCGGCAGTACACCAGGAAGTGTTGTTGCTTTATAATAACTACTATAGACCTGATGTGTTCTTGTGTATTTTTGTTGTTCATTCGGCATGTCTTTGGTTAAAGGGCATGTCAGAAGTATTGGAAACTTTTTTGAAAATGTAGGTATAGAGCTAATTGAGTAATATGTATATAACAGATGATATGAGTATAGATGTATGCCAGCTATCCTCTAACAAGTTCGCCTGGATCCTGAGTTTTTTGGACCCTATTATATGCTATATGCTGTTTCAGTAGGGGTGGTCAATGTACTGTGTCATAATCTGTTATTCTGATTATTTTTCTGTGCAATGTTTGCTGATTTTCTCAATAAAGCTCTTTGAAAAAAAAAATAAAAAAATGACATGTTCTATTTGAATCATGAAAGGTTAATTTTGAATTTACTGTCCCTTTAATAATAAACACATTTACTTTCATTATCTGCTAAAAAAAATGCAGATGAAGGAATTAAATAAAATAATCGAAAAAGGATTGTGATCACCTGGAAACCATTCTACAATTATTTGTAATGTTAACTAAGCCAAATATCTGAAGATTGTGATTAACATCTTACTTTGATCTTTTAGTTTCCTTTGTTGAAGAGCATTCCTAGATATGTTCAGTCATGTGCACATGTCAAGCACTATATATAGCAGAGGTGTATAACATTTTATTTATCACATTTAATACAAGCTGTATAGTTGTAGTCTAACAGAAGCCTTAGGCCTAGATTTGGAGTTCGGCGGTAGCCGTCAAAACCAGCGTTAGAGGCTCCTAACGCTGGTTTTGGCCGCCCGCTGGTATTTGGAGTCAGTGATTAAAGGGTCTAACGCTCACTTTTCAGCCGCGACTTTTCCATACCGCAGATCCCCCTACGCCATTTGCGTATCCTATCTTTTCAATGGGATCTTTCTAACGCTGGTATTTAGAGTCGTTTCTGAAGTGAGCGTTAGAGCTCTAACGACAAAATTCCAGCCGCCTGAAAATAGCAGGAGTTAAGAGCTTTCTGGCTAACGCCGGTTCATAAAGCTCTTAACTACTGTACCCTAAAGTACACTAACACCCATAAACTACCTATGTACCCCTAAACCGAGCTCCCCCCACATCGCCGCCACTCGATTAAAATTTTTAACCCCTAATCTGCCGACCGCCACCTACGTTATACTTATGTACCCCTAATCTGCTGCCCCTAACCCCGTCGACCCCTGTATTACATTTATTAACCCCTAACCTGCCCCCCACAATGTCGCCGCCAGCTACTTAAAATAATTAACCCCTAATCTTCCGACCGCAAAGCGCCGCCACCTACGTTATCCCTATGTACCCCTAATCTGCTACCCCTAACACCGTCGACCCCTATATTATATTTATTAACCCCTAATCTGCCCCCCTCAACGTCGCCGACACCTGCCTACACTTATTAACCCCTAATCTGCCGAGCGGACCTGAGCGCTACTATAATAAAGTTATTAACCCCTAACCCGCCTCACTAACCCTATCATAAATAGTATTAACCCCTAATCTGCCCTCCCTAACATCGCCGACACCTAACTTCAATTATTAACCCCTAATCTGACGACCGGAGCTCACCGCTATTCTAATAAATTGATTAACCCCTAAAGCTAAGTCTAACCCTAACACTAACACCCCCCTAACTTAAATATAATTTACATCTAACGAAATTAATTAACTCTTATTAAATAAATGATTCCTATTTAAAGCTAAATACTTACCTGTAAAATAAATCCTAATATAGCTACAATATAAATTATAATTATATTATAGCTATTTTAGGATTAATATTTATTTTACAGGCAACTTTTTAATTATTTTAACCAGGTACAATAGCTATTAAATAGTTAAGAACTATTTAATAGTTACCTAGTTAAAATAATAACAAATTTACCTGTAAAATAAATCCTAACCTAAGATATAATTAAACCTAACACTATACTATCATTAAATTAATTAAATAAAATACCTACAATTACCTACAATTAACCTAACACTACACTATCAATAAATTAATTAAACACAATTCCTACAAATAAATACAATTAAATAAACTAGCTAAAGTACAAAAAATAAAAAAGAACTAAGTTACAAAAAATAATAAAATATTTACAAACATAAGAAAAATATTACAACAATTTTAAACTAATTACACCTACTCTAAGCCCCCTAATAAAATAACAAAGCCCCCCAAAATAAAAAATTCCCTACCCTATTCTAAATTAAAAAAGTTACAAGCTCTTTTACCTTACCAGCCCTGAACAGGGCCCTTTGCGGGGCATGCCCCAAGGATTTCAGCTCTTTTGCCTGTAAAAAAAAACATACCATACCCCCCCCCAACATTACAACCCACCACCCACATACCCCTAATCTAACCCAAACCCCCCTTAAATAAACCTAACACTAAGCCCCTGAAGATCTTCCTACCTTGTCTTCACCATACCAGGTTCACCGATCCGTCCTGGCTCCAACATCTTCATCCAACCCAAGCGGGGGTTGGCGATCCATCATCCGGTGCTGAAGAGGTCCAGAAGAGGCTCCAAAGTCTTCCTCCTATCCGGCAAGAAGAGGACATCCGGACCGGCAAACATCTTCTCCAAGCGGCATCTTCAATCTTCTTCCATCCGGTGCGGAGCGGGTCCATCTTGAAGCAGGCGACGCGGATCCATCCTCTTCTTCCGTTGTCTCCCGACGAATGACGGTTCCTTTAAGGGACGTCATCCAAGATGGCGTCCCTCGAATTCCGATTGGCTGATAGGATTCTATCAGCCAATCGGAATTAAGGTAGGAATTTTCTGATTGGCTGATGGAATCAGCCAATCAGAATCAAGTTCAATCCGATTGGCTGATCCAATCAGCCAATCAGATTGAGCTCGCATTCTATTGGCTGTTCCGATCAGCCAATAGAATGCGAGCTCAATCTGATTGGCTGATTGGATCAGCCAATCGGATTGAACTTGATTCTGATTGGCTGATTCCATCAGCCAATCAGAAAATTCCTACCTTAATTCCGATTGGCTGATAGAATCCTATCAGCCAATCGGAATTCGAGGGACGCCATCTTGGATGACGTCCCTTAAAGGAACCGTCATTCGTCGGGAGACAACGGAAGAAGAGGATGGATCCGCGTCGCCTGCTTCAAGATGGACCCGCTCCGCACCGGATGGAAGAAGATTGAAGATGCCGCTTGGAGAAGATGTTTTCCGGTCCGGATGTCCTCTTCTTGCCGGATAGGAGGAAGACTTTGGAGCCTCTCCTGGACCTCTTCAGCACCGGATGATGGATCGCCAACCCCCGCTTGGGTTGGATGAAGATGTTGGAGCCAGGACGGATCGGTGAACCTGGTATGGTGAAGACAAGGTAGGAAGATCTTCAGGGGCTTAGTGTTAGGTTTATTTAAGGGGGGTTTGGGTTAGATTAGGGGTATGTGGGTGGTGGGTTGTAATGTTGGGGGGGGTATGGTATGTTTTTTTTTACAGGCAAAAGAGCTGAAATCCTTGGGGCATGCCCCGCAAAGGGCCCTGTTCAGGGCTGGTAAGGTAAAAGAGCTTGTAACTTTTTTAATTTAGAATAGGGTAGGGAATTTTTTATTTTGGGGGGCTTTGTTATTTTATTAGGGGGCTTAGAGTAGGTGTAATTAGTTTAAAATTGTTGTAATATTTTTCTTATGTTTGTAAATATTTTATTATTTTTTGTAACTTAGTTCTTTTTTATTTTTTGTACTTTAGCTAGTTTATTTAATTGTATTTATTTGTAGGAATTGTGTTTAATTAATTTATTGATAGTGTAGTGTTAGGTTAATTGTAGGTAATTGTAGGTAGTTTATTTAATTAATTTATTGATAGGGTAGTGTTAGGTTTAATTATATCTTAGGTTAGGATTTATTTTACAGGTAAATTTGTTATTATTTTAACTAGGTAACTATTAAATAGTTCTTAACTATTTAATAGCTATTGTACCTGGTTAAAATAATTAAAAAGTTGCCTGTAAAATAAATATTAATCCTAAAATAGCTATAATATAATTATAATTTATATTGTAGCTATATTAGGATTTATTTTACAGGTAAGTATTTAGCTTTAAATAGGAATAATTTATTTAATAAGAGTTAATTAATTTCGTTAGATGTAAATTATATTTAACTTAGGGGGGTGTTAGTATTAGGGTTAGACTTAGCTTTAGGGGTTAATACATTTATTATAGTAGCGGTGAGTTCCGCTCGGCAGATTAGGGGTTAATAATTGAAGGTAGGTGTCGGCGATGTTAGGGAGGGCAGATTAGGGGTTAATACTATTTATGATAGGGTTAGTGAGGCGGATTAGGGGTTAATAACTTTATTATAGTAGCGCTCAGGTCCGCTCGGCAGATTAGGAGTTAATAAGTGTAGGCAGGTGGAGGCGACGTTGTGGGGGGCAGATTAGGGGTTAATAAATATAATATAGGGGTCGGCGATGTTAGGGCAGCAGATTAGGGGTACATAGGGATAACGTAGGTTGCAGCGGTTTACGGAGCAGCAGATTAGGGGTTAAAAAAAATATGCAGGTGTCAGCGATAGCGGGGGCGGCAGATTAGGGGTTAATAAGTGTAAGGTTAGGGGTGTTTAGACTTGGGGTACATGTTAGAGTGTTAGGTGCAGACGTAGGAAGTGTTTCCCCATAGGAAACAATGGGGCTGCGTTAGGAGCTGAACGCTGCTTTTTTGCAGGTGTTAGGTTTTTTTTCAGCTCAAACAGCCCCATTGTTTCCTATGGGAGAATCGTGCACGAGCACGTTTTTGAGGCCGGCCGCGTCCGTAAGCAACTCTGGTATCGAGAGTTGCATTTGCGGTAAAAATGCTCTACGCTCCTTTTTTGGAGCCTAACGCAGCATTTGATTAAACTCTCGATATCAGAGTTAAATTTATGGTGCGGCCAGAAAAAAGCCCGCGGAGCGTTAACAGCCCTTTTACCGCCAAACTCCAAATCTAGGCCTTAGTCTGTAAAAGAGAGTGCAAATAATTGCAAAAGAACAGCTGTTTATTCTTGGTAGGGTGTAGAATTTGAAAGAGTCCACAGTTCATATACGATTATGTGATTGGCTGATGACTGTCACATGATACAGGGGACTGGGAAATTAAAGGAAGCTTTAAACTTTGCCAGAAAATAAAAGCTTACTGCTCATTTGAAATTCAAAGTAAAAGTAATCACATTGTTGTTTTTTTGTTATGAATGTACCCATTATGCAGTTCTGCTGTATTTAATGTTGCTTTAAGGTTAGGTAAATGACTTATTAAAAATAACAGCCTAAATAATAGTAACATAGTAGATGAGGTTGAAAAAAGACTGAAGTCCATCGAGTTCAACCTACTGTATAGCTATTGACATTAAATTGTATAAAACAAATAGGTACATGTTGCACTAGCTGATGTCAAATGAGTCTATCTGTTTAAATGTTTCTTTTTCAGCTACAGTGTTTCTGGAGTTTTGGAAGCGGAGAAGAGCTGTCCTTACCTATGACTGGGATCTCATTGACTGGGAAGATGAAGAGGTCTGACAGCAAATTGTAACCTCTTTATGCAAACATAGTAACCCTCATGCACTTGATTAGTGTTAAGTTCATATCTGCTTTTGGGTGTTTTTTAAAGGGACATTGCAACAACAAAAAATCTAATGCATTAGAGTGTTTTCTTATTGTACACTTGCTTACCTATCGGCTAGATTACGAGTTGTGCATTAAGGTAAAAAAGCAGCGTTAACAGGTCCTAATGCTGCTGTTTTACGCCCGCTGGTATTACGAGTCTTGCAGGTTTAGGGTCACCGCACACTTTTTTGGCCTTATTTGTAAAGGATTTATTCTATGGGACTTCCATAGCACCTGTATTACGAGTTTGTCCTGGGAGGCCAAAAAGTGAGCAGTACACCCTCTACCTCCAAGATTCCTAACGCATTTTAAAGTCAGTAGTTATGAGTTTTACACTACAAAGCCGTAGCATAAAACTCATAACTAAAGTGCTAAAAAGTACACTAAACACCCATAAACTACCTATTAACCCCTAAACCGAGGCCCTCCCGCATCGCAAACACTAAAATAAAATTATTAACCCCTAATCTGCCGCTTCGGACATCACCGCCACTATAATAAACATATTACCCCCTAAACCGCCGCACTCCCACCTCGCAAACACTAGTTAAATATTATTAACCCCTAATCTGCCGCCCCTAACATCGCCGCAACGAGCATAAAATAAAAGTTGTTTTTTTTTCATTACAGGAACGTGTTTAAAACGCTACTTTTAGATGCAACACAAAACAACTTTAATCCTTTAAACGTTTACAAAACTTAAAGGGACCACAACATCAAAACTAAATTTTAATGATTTGTTAGATCATGTATTATTTTAACTATTTTTTCAATTTACTTCTATTATCACATTTGCTTTGTTCTTTTAGTATCCTTTGTTGAAGACTGAACCTAGGTTGGCTCATAAGAGCTTGTGCATATGGTCTTAGCACTGTATAGCAGCCTATCTTTGTTTACTCTTCAACCAAAGATAGATTGAGAGAACAGCAAATTTGAAATTAGAAGTAAATTAGTAAGCTTTTTAAAATTGCATGTTTTATCTAAACTATAAAAAAATTATTCTGACTTTACTGTCCCTTTAAATATGAACATTAGAATTGTATTTATTGCAACAAAGTGGGTGTTTGTGATATAAAAATATATAGATCTAATGAATTAGTATTATTGGTTAAGTGAAAAAAAATAATTAAAACTCATCAGGATTTAGTAAAATGCCTGTGTGTTTTACGTTTGCAATGGGCATGTATAGTTGTCTTCTGTGAAAATCTGTGAAAAGTACCTGTAAAAAAAACATGCAAACCAAAATGTCATGCAATATTGTATGTGTAATATGAATGGATTTATTAAGTTGTACAGTTTTCAGTGACTCAAAAAACAGAGCCAAAAAAGGAACCAAATTTGCATACATTGACCTGGATTCCATTCGAGTTACCTTCAAATGTTTATCAGATGAGTCATCTCAGTTTTTTTTTTTAACCAATTGCAATTTGATGTAACTTTCTAATGCATTTTCCCCATGTAAACCCCCATTACCTTCAAAGGACTCTCTTATTCCAGCAATTCAGTAAATAATTTTTGGTTATTTCCAATTTGAAACACTTTAATTTTGAAACCTCATTTATACCTATTTCAATAAGTATATTTTTAGTGTTTAAATATCTTTTTGTTAATGTAAAAATTATTGTTAAACAAAAAAAACTGAAAATAAAGATGAACTTAGACTTTTAAACTATGAAATTTGTACATAAATTGATTGAGATCTGCCCCTGTAAGGACTGTGAGATTATTTAATTCAGTTACTTGAGGATACACCCCAAGGTTTTAAATGGATACTACCTTCAATCCTTATGATTGTATATGCTAGTGAAAGAATAGTGTTCAATATTGTAGGTATTGTATATTTATAGGCAAACATGTTGCAGCGTTTGCATTTAGATGGTGTATTTCATATTATGTTGGTATTACATGAAACAACTCTAAATAACATTTGTTGGTATGTGTATATACACAGAGGCTAGATTCACTCATTTATCCATTTTCAAATGCAGAAGTCTTCATTTTTGAAAGATTATTTTAGAGAGGGCATTGACTTAAAGGGAAACTGCAGTCAACATTTAAATGGACATAAATTAATTGTATGTATTGGCAAAAGTGCTTCTAGTAAAATGTATCACTGTTTTAGTGTTAAAGGGATACTAAACCCAATTTTTTTATTTTCATGATTCAGATAGAGCATGCAATTTTAAGCAACTTTCTAATTTACTCCAATTATCAATTTGTCTTTGTTAATTTGATATCTAGAATTTAAAAAGCAGGAATGTAAAGTTTAGGAGCCGGTTCATTTTAGGCTCAACACCCTGGATAGGGTTTGCTTATTGGTGGCTACTTGGTGTTTCATGTAACCCAGATTCTGAACCGAAAAATGGCTGGCTACTAAGCTTTACATTCCTCCTTTTTAAATAAAAAAGCAAGCAAATTAAGAAAATTTGGCAATAGGAGTAGATTAGAAAGTTGCTTAAAATCGCATGCTTTATCTCAATCATTAAAGAAAAAATTTGGGTTTAGTATCCCTTTAACATTTTTCTCTGCACATAAATGTGAAGCATAGCTAGGTATTCTCAGTGCATCAACAGTGGGGTTGGTATCATGCCAGCAATTAACAAATTGGTTCATTACCAGATGGTACAAGCACCTTGGGCTCTCTTAGCAAGTGCTGTGTTTAAAATGCTGGTGCATGGTGCATACTTAAATACTCTTTTGAAACAGCTATTGCTTTTATTAGAAGCATTTTTGCTAATTCATGTATATTACAAACATATTTATATTCAAAGCTGAAATGCATCCATGTGGATTCCAACTTTGTCTGGAATGTCCCCTTAAAATAAAGACAGCATTAGAAAAATGGTGCACAGATTAACAGAGCAATAGTTAGCTTGACACTGATTTATCACCTACATTTCATTAGTAAATCCCTCAAATTTGTATGCAAATATTTATTTATGTATTCTTTAATGATATTACCAAATTGTCTAACCACTGTATAGTATTAGGGAAAGTGTGCTAAACATAACAATTCAAAAATTTGTATTTTTTAGGAAGAGCTTCGTCCGCAGTTTGAAGCAAAATATTCTAAGTTGGAGCGTTTAAACCCTATCTCTGGCAAACCTGAGCCTTTCCAGCCTTTTAGTGATAAGCTCAGTCGCCTGATGGTGTCGGTATCCGGGATATTCTTCATGGTAAATTGTTTTCTGTCTTGCTGTATGTAGTAATGAATGTCTAACATATTTGTCTATTTTTGAACAAATTCCAAATGGTTTCAGAATATAAAACATTCATTTCTGCAATAAATGTTAATTATAGGTTTATCAAATAACATATTTGAATATTGAATGCCATATTTGAATATCAAATATAAATGTTGACTATCTTTATATTTACATTCAGTTGTAGATTATCCTAGACCTTAGTGTATGTCTACGATAATCAATATTAAAATGTATTATTCTATGATACACTTGATAATCTAATGTTATCATTCATTCTATAGGGACACAAGTATAGCAAAATGAATGTCAAAGAAAACATTTTTTCCACCATTTGAATGTGAAAATGCTGACATTCTCCCATCCCTCTAAATAAACAACACTGGCAAAGACTCCATATAGGCAATCTCCCCTGTTATTAGGTTATGATTCCCAGAGAATCTAACTCTAATTGGACTCTTATATGTTTTTATACTTATTTTCTTAGGGGAGTGGTGCTGGCAAATATCTTAGTTTTAAAGAAGAAATGGAAGAGATTCCAAAAAGAAGAATTGCGCTATTAGCGCTCTGTGCCCAGACGCAAATTGTTGAAGCAAATATAACATTAACTTTTTAATGTGTTATTTTAAAAGATGGGTGCACAATTAAAATGTATATCATGAATAATAGCTGCTAGTATAACAATACTATTGGTGTTTCCTTTAATATAAGCATATTAGCCTTTGTTTTATTGTGTGAATTAAAGGAAACATGCTGAATAACACCTTAATATAATCTATTCCCCATGTCAATCGGAGTCATTTTACATCCCCGTTCGTCGCAACCAATTGCTCAGACTGCTGAGTTGTAACAGTTCCACTTTGAGTCTTATGTTTGTGTGAATTACTAGTGTGGTATTGGGTTGATGCCAACTAGTTTTTAAATCTAAATTGTTAGGTAATCCTAACGTAAATAATACACTAGTGTGGCTTCAAAACCTCATTTGGGTAGCAATTATAATGCAATGGTATCCACTAAAGGTAGGTAATGTGCTGGTGTAGCTTCACAACTTCTTTGGGGTGGCATTAATAATGCAATAGTGTCCACTGTAGGGCTGAACTTGGGATCATTACATAAGAAGTCTGTAATTTGCACCTCCTGATACCCTAACACGGTTTTATGTGAAATAAACAATTGTGTATCCCGGATGCAGCAGTTTTTGTTATTTCCAATATAATCAGTATGGGTGGAGTAATGCTCCAATTTATTAACTGCTGTGAAAGGATATGTATTTAACACCGTCACGTCTGTGACACTCTAGTGTATATCATCTGAGGGTATACTGTGGGGCAGTGGTGGGCATACAAATGCTTGGTAATCACAATTTACAATTAGACTATGTTAGTTTTTTCAGCCCAATGGTTATTTCATGTTGCACAATAATCGCTCTAACATAGTATGTAATATATGATCATACTGATGTAGTCCGCGCACATATTTTATTAACGTTCAACAATGTGCTCAGTATCTTTATGTAGCCTAATTGTTATATATTTGTCAAAATTACACTTGATCCTCTAAGTTTTAATTTTAACCCCTTGAGTGTTTGGTCCTTATCGAAATCAATAGTATGCAACCCAGACTCGGCTCCAGATTGAATAAAATGGGGGGGGGTATTTGTTTTTCACGAGGGGGCACGCATTTTTTACAAAGCATGTATGAGAGTCAAAATACGAGCAGAGTGAGGGGACATCCTTTACAAGAGAAATAAAATAATGCTACACTGACAGTGCAATTACCACTCAGAGTGACATCTGCGTTTCTACTCAAATACACTTGCAACAGAAGCACTTTTAATCCATACTGCACTGAGTATATAGTGGATATATTAAGCAAATGCATACAGAGAGTAAACTACTGGTTACTTTAATCAGCTAGTAATGTTAATAAACAACATAAAATATGCGTGACGTGAAGATATATTAGCATCAGGAAACCACACGCTTTGCCTATACAAGGTCATGAGTTACCCGCTATGCCAGTCACAGACTCAGAGCGAATGCTGCTCACCTGCCCAGTGGGTATATAATGCGGACACAGAGCAGGGTCAAAGCTCAATTAACACTGTATAATATGGTAAATAAAAAAGCTTGGGACTTACTGTGATACAGCAACTGGTGTGCGCCTCTGAGGGCCTACATGTTTATGTAAAGTGAAAGCATTCCCTTAGTTAGTGTACCGCTGCTGTGTGACTGGTATAGATAGACATGCTATGCTGGGAACACCTACTGCGCGTGACTGCTATATACACACACTCTGGACTTTGCTTTTTTTATACTTTTTCTACTATATCCTCTCTCTATTAATCTTCCCTCCATTTCTGTGAATCTTTCTTTAAAAGTACTTAAGTCTGTACAGTTACGTCTAATCCTTAAAAATTCTTCTGTTGGTAGGCCTTGTAAAGATCCTACTGAAAGTGCACTAGTTTGGTGAAGCAGACTGTTAGTCGCTGTTATCTTTCTGTATAAGTCTGTCTTAATTCTGCCATCTACTTATTTTATGATTTTTAGGTCTAGGAAAGTGAAACTTTTTGACTTCTTTCAGATGTTAGTCGAATATTTAAATCATTCTTGTTTAGAATATTAAGAAATTCTGTCAGCTTATCCTGACTTCCTTCCCAGATAAAGAGGATGTCGTCGATGAACCTTAGCCAAAGGGGAATATGGTCAGTGAATTTTGTATTGGCTTCTGTAAAAATATGTTCTGCCTTCCACCAACCCAAAAACAAATTGGCATAGGTTGGAGCGCATGCTGTCCCCATGGCCATCCCTCTTGTTTGGAGGTATAAGTTGTTATCAAAGGTAAAGAAATTATATTGTAAAATACATTTCAATAGTTTAATGATGACTTCATTGTGTAATTCATCTTCTTCAGATTTTAGATTCAAAAAATATTTAACTGCTTGTAATCCTTTCTCATGCTCTATTGATGTGTATAAAGCTTCCACATCTGTAATAACGAGCCAGGTGTTCTGTTCAATATAATCTAATTTCTGTAAAAATTTTATATTTGCTGCCTCAATTTGAGTCTGGGCACAGAGTGCTAATAGAGCAATTCTTCTTTTTGGAATCTCTTCCATTTCTTCTTTGATTCTCCCATCCCCATTGATTGCTATGACCCCATTTATCATGCAGCAAATGGAAAAGGTTCCCAGCTAGTTAACCTGTCTGCCTACATTCAGGCTAAACAAGGCAGCATATTGCATACAACATTTTCTCTTGTGCTTCCCCTCCTCCTGATTTTGTGCAGCCAATTGCACAAGAGCAGGGTTTGTCAATAATCCTGGACCAATCTGGAATAGTTTGTTAACAGCTTGATAAATTGAGCATTTAAAGGGATATGAAAGCGTAAAAAGCTCTAATAAATGAAAGTATTTAAAGGACAGTATACTCCAGAATTTTTATTGTTTAAAAAGATAGATAATCCCCTTTACCCATTCCCCAGTTTTGCATAACCAACACAGTTATATTAATATACTTTTTACCTCTGTGATTAACTTGTATCCAAGCCTCAGCAGACCGCCCTTTTTTCAGTTCTTTTGACAGATTTGCATTTTAGCCAGTCAGGGCTGACTCATAAATAACTCCATGGGAGTGAGCACAATTGTATCTATACAACACACATGATCTAGCACGGTCTAGCTGTGGAAAAACAGTAAAAATGCACTGAGATAAGAGGCAGCCTTCAAGGGCTTAGAAATTTTCGACTTCCCAAAAAGGATTTAGCTTTTTCACAACCAGAGCAATGAATACTACTATTCATTGCTTATTTTATAAAATTGTTTTCTAAACACAAAAATGTATATATGTCCCAAAAAGGATTTAGCTTTTTCACAACCAGAGCAATAAATACTACTATTCATTGCTTATTTTATAAAATTGTTTTCTAAACACAATGTATACATGTGTATATACGAACTGACTACCTGATATCCTGTACAGCTAAGTGGGTCTACAGGAAAAATCACATAAGGACCCCAACATCTACAAATTGCCTGTTTTTATTTTTCATTTTCATATTTGATTCAATGTCACACTTTTCGTGATTGTCACTAACAGTATTGATTCGGCAAGGTAGTACTGGCGCTTGGAAGCCTAAGGGTTAATGAGTATTGTTTTTGTAATAATTAATAAATCATAAGTTGTACTGAGATAATTCAATATAGCTATAAGCTCATGTGTATTAATCACATCACATCACATGTGGATCGGTATAACACTTATATGTTAAATTCTTAGATGACTAAAGCTCCCTATCACTTGAGACTAGCTCGATATAAGCAGGTTACAAAAGTGTAGGAGAATAGGGTTAATCTCAAACGTATACCAATCTATATAAAAGACTGTAAGTGATTGATAAATAACCTTTATTATACAAAAAATCTACACAAACACTTATAAAATATACATATACAGTTGCTTACAAAATGGAAATGGGGTAAAACTAAAATTGGACGTCCAATAGTTCAAAAAATAGAGTACTAAAATTCAGATTAGAAATCACATATAAATAACCTGCTGAGATGCAGTGTAGGTATAGAGTACGTAGATAAGAAGTTTTTAAGCGGTATCTTAAAAGTTTTTAATGCCTCTCTCTATTATTAATGTGCCGCAGTGTTGATACAAATGGATCCGGTTCTCATTAAATTGTACTTGGAATATCACGCTGTCACTGTACTGGTACTTTGCGGATTCAAAGTCTCTAAAACTTTTCCTGGGCCCAGGTTGTCTTCCGGTGTCGAGGTGTTACTGCTTTGGTGATGCGGTCTGTATTCTAAAATCACGCCTTTGTTGTATTCCGGCGTTGCAGATCTGACCGCCTGTTGTATGTAGCAGAGGGCAGTTTTTAGTGGTGAGACCCTGTCTTCTTCTTGTGACGTAAGTCCTAACGTCAAGCTTTTTAGTTGTTGGCCCTTTTTGCCTGGTAGCAAGTTTTTATAGGCTGTGTCCAACATTAGGATGGGCTGGTTTCCACCGGTTATATCCCTCTTTATGATCAATCCGGGTTGAGGGTCTGTAAATTCGTAAGGTGCACTGTATTATTTCACAGCTGCTCGTCAGTTGTTGGCATTGAGTAGAAAATTTAGCAATTCAGTTCGACATGTTTCGCCCCTCACTCTGGGCTTTTTCTTGTACTCTATGCCTACACTGTATCTCAGCAGGTTATTTATATGTGATTTCTAATCTGAATTTTAGTACTCTATTTTTTGAACTATTGGACGTCCAATTTTAGTTTTACCCCATTTCCATTTTATAAGCAACTGTATATGTATATTTTATAAGTGTTTGTGTAGATTTTTTGTATAATAAAGGTTATTTATCAATCACTTACAGTCTGTTATATAGATTGGTATACGTTTGAGATTAACTCTATTCTCCTACACTTTTGTAACCTGCTTATATCGAGCTAGTCTCAAGTGATAGGGAGCTTTAGTCATCTAAGAATTTAACATATAAGTGTTATACCGATCCACACAACTGATTAATACACATGAGCTTATAGCTATATTGAATTATCTCAGTACAACTTATATTTATTGTCTCCTTTACCGAACCTAAAAAGGTTCCTCTGAGAATATATTAATGTACTTTATATTGATCTAATCAATACTCATAATCACTTTATGAAATCATTTTTTCTTTGATATAACTATCTAAAGGTCCTTATTTATATTGAGAATATTTATGATTTATTAATTATTACAAAAACAATACTCATTAACCCTTAGGCTTCCAAGCGCCAGTACTACCTTGCCGAATCTGTCCTCACTAACCCCTGGATCTTTGTATGAGGGATCCTTTTCGTACTTGGCATATAAGGGGTCCTTAGCGCCACTTCTTTCCCTACTTCGCTACATCACTAACAGTATTGACATCTTAAAAATCATGTTTTTAAAATGGGATTGCTTAATCTGACTTTCATAGAAACCTATTGTTTCCATCCGCACTACTGCTAAACCGTCTTTATGCATATTTTATGTTATCAGGATGGGGAGACTGTGCACTATTTTTCTGTGGCTATGTGGTCAGTTTCATAAATATTGTTTTGACAATATTTAATTCTATTTTTAGTTAAAGCACTGCTTCCATTTTGGTGTGAACTAAAAACAAAATGCAAAGGACATAAATTAACTTATATTACTGGATTTTAACATTGCATATGCTATTACATTTTAAGCATGTATTTATCACCACATTTTATCAAAACAAATAATCATTAAAAAATGTAACAACTTACCGCAATTCTAAATCTATAAAGAATGGTGATTATATAGAAATACAAATTCTTCAATGTAAAATATAAACTGGTATGTGTTTAAAAGGACATAAACCACAATCTGTTTCTTTCATTATTTAAATAGCACATAGAATTTTAAACAACTTTTCATCTTACTTCATTCTTTTGGTATCCATTGTTGAAGGAGCAGCAGTACACTAAACTTACATCATTTAACTTTTGAAAGAAAATATACCAGTGATCTTTATTGTTATATATATACTAAAACTTTAAAATACATACTGGTATGAAATGGAAACAATAAAATGCTAATATTAATATTTCTGTCTTCGTATGAATTACTTGTTTACAACATCCATAACCCAGGGCATATTTAATGTAAAACAGGTTGAATTTTGGATTTTAGGTTATGTAAAGTGGTGCATAATTTGTTTTGTAATTTGCATATAAATGTGATTTTGTATGTGAGATACAGTGTGTACAATAATTATAAAAATGTTATAAGAATGCAAAACCAATTGAGAAAAAAGGAAACTAGATTTACTAATTTAGTTAAAATATATATAATCCTCTGGTTTAATGCCTATTTTCTTTCCTATTTATTCAGATATCGCTGGTGCTAACGGCAGTATTTGCAGTGGTTGTTTACCGCTTGGTTGCCATGGAACAGTTTGCATCATTTCAGTGGAATTTTATTAAGAAATACTGGCAATTTGCAACATCTGGAACTGGAGTTTGCATAAATTTCATGATTATTATGTCACTCAATGTTGTAAGTTATAATTTATTCTCTTTGTAATAAAATTATTATTTTTATGGAAAATATATTTTCAAATAATAATAAAACGATACTGTGATAAATAAACTATATATATATATATATATATATATATATATATATATATATATATATATATATATATATATATCGGGGAGGAGTTTACAATTTGATTGTTAGAATTTGTTGCATAAATTGTCTTCAGTGAATTTTGTTTATGTTTTACTTTTTAGGTATATGAAAAAGTAGCTTATCTTCTTACAAACTTAGGTAAGTCATTGATCATATGTATTTTTTTTTTCAGATTTGGACATGAGATAAAAACATGTTCTTTGTCACAAATGGTCAATTTCTTCATAAATAATGTGGATATAACAAAGACAAATTAATTGATAGTTTCCTCATAGAAAAGGGAATTGTGAATTCTTTATTGTATATTGTTACTAGGGAAGATAGGAGCTGCATGTATAAAGCAAGCTCACTACCTCACCTGTCTCTTTGCATATTGATAGTGGTTGCGTTAGCTAGAATATGGAGCTAACAAACTTATTAATGTTAAATCCCATAGATGGTAAGTAATATTTTACTGACTGGAAGGCATCCATCTTATTGTTTTCTGTATTAGCCAATCAGGTATCAAGTAGCTCACCAATAAGTACTGGCAGCTAGTTTTATTCTATTAGATTGGTTGCCATCAGGCTGCTAATTGGTTACACTTTCTCCATTCTAGATTTCCTGGCTGCTAATTGCATGTTTAAGAAAGGGAAGATTTTTTTTACACCTATATTGATTAAATAAATGGTAATTATACCACTTCAGATCCCTCAATAACCCAGGCTGTCCAGGACACAAGTTTTTACTGTTTCATTGGAGAAAATATTTTCACTCTGTGTGCCAGAGCTATTTTCAATATCGGTTCCTGTTTAACTAAGCAGGCTGTGCTTAAAGACTCTCTTCACTGGAGTGGTGCAAAACATTTCAGGAATCTGAAGCTAGAAAGGAGGTTATTATAGAAATATGTAGGAATAATCCAAAATCTACAGAACTAAAAGTAACATTTCATGAGCAGTGGCTCCCTGTTGTCATAGATTTCTCAAGCTCTCTATTAGAACTGGATAACTGGGGATGATTATCAGATAAAAAGAGTCCATTTTAATATTTATAGAGTATTTTTTAATTTACTGAAAATCTCCTTGTAGAGGGCGACAATATATTTAACTGCTAATCTGTGCTTTTTTCAACCCCCTTTCCCTTCATTAACCTTTCTCAATACCTTTTTTTAGACCATAGAAAATATGTCTCTTAACACTTTTATAAATTGATAGTACCCCATACTTGAAATCATACTTCTGTTCAGGGATTTGTGAATGTCTACAGTATATTTTGATGTTTGATTAGTAGAAATATTGTTCCCTTTAACATTTGCTCTGCTATTCAAATTATGTTTTAGAATTAATGTTAAGATTTTAATATTGCCTCCAATAGACTTGCATTCAAGCTTTTGAGAATTAACATTTAAATGCTAATGTTCAAACACTCAAATGTTATGTTTGACATTTGAATGTTAAAGGGACAGTAAAAATGCATATCATCTGTACTGCACAGTTCTCTGATGCATAGTGTATATTAACCCAGGTTTTTTAAAACATACATATATTTAAAGTCAATAGTGTACACTTCTGATGATGCTTATATACTTACCCCCAGGCCGCAATTTGTTTCTTAACTGTATGTTAGTGAGACAGACAGCCAATCACATAATAAAGTGCAGGTGAGGGAGAACATAGTATATTTTGCTTTTTTCAAAGGGCCAGTGAGATGGATTCTGATTGGCTGTACTGCCCGACTACACAAACATAAAATAAATCTTAAAAAAATATGGGAGACCTTAGGGGTAAGTATATTAGGTACATTGAGAGCCCCTTTAATTTGATACATATAAAATGAAGGCCTAGATTAGAAGTGTAGCAATATTATGTGTTTTGGGTGCTTTATCAATATCACATACCCGCGCTAAGAATAGTACACAATCTGGTATTACAATTCCATGGTAAAACAGAGTTAACCCTATACTTTTAATGAATAGCAATGCCATGCTGAACATCCTTCAAATTAAAAGCTGTGAGTTATGTGTTGTGTTCGAGTGCGCCTTGTCATATACCTTAAAAAATAATTAAAAATAAATATATATATATATATATATATATATATATATATATATATATCCTCCTCGTGTTTCTACACTCACTATTTCCATGCGTCTTCAACCAGGGTGCAAAGTCAAAATATCAATAAAAGTTCAAAGCAGGGACTGCACTCACTGGGTTTAGATAAATAATTTGTTATTTATTCCGTGGTAACGTTTCGGGGTTTGCAGACCCCTTTCCTCAGATCAGACAGTGAAAGAGTGATATCAGTGCAACTTAAATATGCCACCCCCAATTAGTTCAAAAATTGTGCCAAAACTGTGTTGCCATGGCAACCCAACAACCGTTGCCTGGTTACAAGTGTATACAAAATACAGAAGAATGTATTCTTAAGCATATAGTGCTGTGGGCATACATACAAAATAAATTAACCTAACTTCAACATATCATTATCAGCAATTGTCATCAGCATATGTCACATATGATTACCATCATGTCTTATTAACCATTCCGGACATTTAATATTGTTTAACAAAGTCTTAAGTACTTAACTCATGGATCTGTAAAAACTTAACCATATAACTCAGATCCCTTTAATTACAGTAATTGCTTTAAAATAGGTATATCTAACCTTGCTATTATCCTTATTATACCAGTATCTATAAATCACTCATACCTGATTGCCATTTGTTAACGATCTGACAGAGGATTATATTTTACTCTCAGGAGAGGGTCTGGCACACGGATACATTCTATGACATAATAATGTAACTAATATATCCTATGCATGTGTTAACGTGCACCTGTGTAGGGATTACACACATATAGGCCACACATATGCGCTATTGTAATCCTCCCATTGCCATTGTAAAGCTCTTTCAGTTTATACATTTAGCTCTACTATGTATTTCTACTATGTATTCTTAATAAACTAATACGTTAAACAGTATATTGACATATTGTATGATCCCTTCTGAGCCACAACTACTGTGCTGGGTATAGGATGCAAACCATTCACATAGATATTGCCACCTATAGAGAAGACAGTCAATTTAGACATGTATGACCGGGTGTATTATCATGACATTAAATTAATATATTGGCACATATCCAATTGGGATCTTTACATCCTAGTTGAGTGACACATACAGCGTTTTTTAACTTGGGATCAATTGCTAGCAAACTAACTTCAAGATGTATTATGTATACTCTCTCTTCAACCTCTCACACATCTATATTTGGACTGACCATATATGCAGATACTAGCAGTCTATTCTATTGACTCACACAAGTAATGATACCAGCCATAGACTTACACGTCACACATATGTTAATTAGCCATGTGTACAACATTGAGAGGGGCGGGCCAAAATGGCACACACTCTACACTGCTACGAAACTCGAGTACAAGACGTAACAGGCTCACAGGTCTGACAGTGAATCCCAATACGGAAATTATATGTTGCCTAGCACCAAAGACTTATGCTCAACCCACTGACTAACACTTCTGACATGAAAACCGCCACAATCCTTGATAATCTATATGTAGTAAGCGCTATATGCCTAAGTAAGATGTCCTATACCAGTATATTTGGATTAAGGTGAATAAGTTTAATTAGATTGTGTAGATGCAGATTTTACCAGATATGTGCATTCTAGCTACTCTGTCTATGATACTAGCCGTATTTTAGAGTTTAGACTTTGTTAAACACTATTAAATGTCCGGAATGGTTAAACTTACTGGGGAATGTAACCTCCTGTTTATAAGCACTGGCGAATAATGAGACATGATGGTAATCATATGTGACATATGGTGATGACAAATGCTGATAATGATATGTTGAAGTTAAGTTAATTTATTTTTTATGTATGCACACAGCACTATATGTTTAAGAATACATTCTTCTGTATTTTGGATACACTTGTAATCAGACAACTGTTGTTGGGTTGCCATGGTGACACAGTTTGGGCGCAATTTGAGAACTAATTGGGGGTGGGACTTAGCATATTTAAGTTGCACTGATATAACTTTTTCACTTTCTGGTCTGAGGAAGGGGTCTGCAAACCCAAAACGTTACCACAGAATAAATAACACATTATTTATCTAAATCCAGTGAGTGCAGTCCCTGCTTTGAACTTTTATATATATATATATATATATATATATATATATATATATATATATATATATATATATACTGTATATATTTTTTATAGATAGATAGATAGATAGATAGATAGATAGATAGAGGGAGAGAGGGAGGGAGGGAGATGATAAATATATATTTAGAATAAAATAATAAAAATAAAAATATTTTTTTCTTGTGTGTGAAGAACAATTCTATTTTAAGTATTTCTTAATGCACCTTCAGCTTTAGCACTTGGCTTAGCGCAACTTCTGGTTAGTGTGCGAGTGAAAGCCAGAACAGGGTCTTGTAGCACAACCCATAGATGTCTATGGGAAGAGGGACTTAGCTTGACCTTGCTAGCTGGCCTCTAGATGTTAGCACACAGGAAGGCAGCCTGCAGGGCAATATTGCATTACCGCTAGCTAAAGGCATTTCACTAATATAAGGGGACTATTTTAGCAATGTGATCTTGTATATTTGTCAAGGCAAATATAAATGAAACCGTACGCACAGTAACAGTCATTTTTGTTCATTACAGAGCACCCAAGGACAGAATCTGAATGGGAGAACAGTTTTGCTCTTAAAATGTTCCTCTTTCAATTTGTCAACTTGAACAGCTCAATATTTTATATTGCCTTCTTCCTTGGCAGGTAAGATTCATGCTGTCTGAAGTTCTGAACATTTATATTAAACAAAAGCAGTTAGACAGACTAATGAGTATATGATAATACAATAAATATCTTTTTGTTCCATGTAGATATTTATTTTTGTCCCATTCAGACATAGATTGAATATGGCTTTAAGGTTTACAATAACCTAGAATATAGAGTTTAAAACAAAATGCATCATAGAAATCTGATCAATGCAGTAAATATGTCAAGTGGCTAAAAAATATTTAACCAGAAACTAGGGTTTAAATTTAAAGTAGGTCAAATCTATTTGTGTAACTGGATAGAAATGTGCAATTAAGATACACTTTTTGTGGCAACACTCATGTGACTAAGAACTTGTATAACCAATTATTACACAGTTGTAAAACAAGTCAAGGATTAAGGGTAATTATAGAACAGAGTAATATATCTGGTACCCTCAAAACCAGTCACTCAGACATCCGTTACTACATTTCTTTTAATTTACTTTTTTAAGTGGCATATCCTCTTTTAAATACATACTGGTTATTGTACAGATTTACATAGTAAGCTCCTGACTAAATATTACACTCCTGGAGGCCAATTTATCAAAGGTCTTGCGGACCTGATCCGACAGTGCGGATTAGGTCCGCAAGACCTTGCTGAATGCGGAGAGCAATTCGCTCTCCGCATTTAATAACATTGCACCAGCAGCTCACAAGAACTACTGGTGCAACGCCACCCCCTGCAAACTCGCGGCCAATGAGCCGCCAGCAGGGGGTGTCAATCAACCCAATCGTACTTGATCGGGTTGAATTGTGGTGATTCCTGTCCACCTGCTCAGAGCTTTAGACTGCTGCTTCATAAATGCTGTTTCTGGCGAGTCTTCAGACTCGCCAGAATCACGGCCCTTCAAGCTCCATTCAGAGCTTGATAAATGGGCCTCCTGGTATTTTGTAAAAAAAACACAGTCAACTTCTGTTTAAATATTGTGTTGAGCCAGAAGAATACTTCTGTACTAGCCTCTACTAGATGTATTTGGTAAACACTTCACATGAAGAATCAATGGGGCAACACATTCTACACTAAGTGCAATCTCTCTACTTAAAGGGACAGTAAAGTCATTCATGATTCAGACAGAGCCTACAATTTTAAACAAATTTCAAATTTCAAATCAGGTTCTAGCTGCTGATTGGTGGCTTCCTATATATATACTGATTGTCATTGTCTTCAACAAATAATACCAAGAGAATAAAACAAATTTGATAATATAAGTAAACTGGAAAGTTGTTTGAAATTGTATTTTCTACCTAAATCATGAAAGATTGGGTTTCATGTCCTTTTAGGTGATGACTTCTTTATGGCTGCATTTATTACTCTTTCTCTGCCTGCAAGCACTGATACAGCTATTCCCTCTTTTCCTATCACTAACACTATAGATGTTTAGTGCATCTGCATGCATTATATCTTACATGGGAAGCCAGTCTGGAACATGGGGCAAACCTCCCATTTCCATTCCGGTAAAACCAGAACATGTATCAACCATAAATATGCAGGACCTGTGAAAATGTCATTTAGTTGCACATGTGCATCACATAAAGAACTCCTAAGGCAATGCCTGGTCCAATGCAAATGGGAGATTACAGGTCCAGTTTTCTTCTGTTTATTCTAACATAGCCATGTTAACTCTTGTAATTTAGATAGCCATAGTAAAAAAAAAAAAAAAAAATACTTTACAGGCTATTATTTGGGGGGGGGGGGTGATCTCCGTTGCATAAAACTGATCAACACCTACATGGAAATAATATCCAGTGACATTTTAAATATATATTTTGCAGGTTTGCTGGGCGACCAGGAAAATATAACAGATTATTTCAAAGATGGAGACTGGAAGAGGTAACAGAAAACAAACTATTAAACTGAATACAAACATGGTTTAAATTGCTAATGCTTAGAAATCGTCTTGCAGCTCCAGTGATCTCTTTACATAATTTTAAGCCATTTCAATCTATTACAGAACCGGGAACAGATCACCCGATAGAGTTGACTATCTATAAAGTGTTAAGGAAGTAAGCAGAACCTCAGTATGCAGAAATATAGTCAGATTAATTGGGTCATGCATGGAGAGAAAAGCAAGATCAGACCAAATCTGCAAACAGAGAAGTCTGAGAAACAGCCAGGCTGGGTAAAAATCAGTCAGGCAGAATCAGTAAGCAGGATCAAGGTTAAATCTGGCTAAAGGATAAAAGGTCAGAATTCAGATAATTTTGTAATAATAAAGTGCACCGTCTGGTCACAGCAACAAATGACAGTCAAAGAAGGCATTACAATGTCTTCAATAGTAGGTAGACAGCAAAAACATTTTATTAAAGAATGCCCTAGTATACAAGCTGTAATGTGAACCAAAAAGTCCATTAAACATGACCGAAAAATCATGACTAACAAAGTAAGCAAAAGCACGAGTTTAAAGCAAACGTAAAACAAGACGGCACCAAAGCAAAAGTAAAACATGGTGCCTAATTTATGCCGCATTGGTGAGTATTTTTAAGGAGTTTGTTATTTAACATTACACTTTAAAATCAATTCATGACATATTTTGATATTTTAGTAATTTTCTAATTAACATGTTTAAACATCTAAGCACTTTATTGCAAACATTAATACAATAATAATCTATTTAATTTCATATGAGTTTTATACCTTAAATCATTTTTTTTTTACTTTTTATTAAATGATAGTGTTTGCTAGTGTGTGCAGTGAGTATAAGGAAAGAGGTTAATACTGTAAAACAAATGTGTGAACAGCCAAGAAATTCCAACAGGTGCAAGGTGTACAATTTAAAAAGTAAAAAAATATATGTGAAAATGTGCTTGAAAAGTGTTTTGTTTTTACTTCTACAGTGTCTGAACGTGCCGAGGTACAGAGATGTTTTTGTTCTATGAATCCATTTTAAAACATTACAATACATTATTATTATCATCCTAAAGTGGTGCCAAATATAGGCTAAATTACAAGTGGAGCACTATTTATTGCTTCCCCTTGTACATTAACTCTGCTTCGGCTTTTTGCGTGCATCAGTTATGCTTATTAGAAGTTTAAAGTTAAAAAACTGATTGGGTGCTAAGTATATAGCAACCCGTTAGCGTATCTCCCCAATGACTTTAATGGAGTGCAAAAAGTAGGGAAAAAATCTAACACCCTTACTTGCATGCAAACCCAATCGCATTTTTTTTCAAGTGCACTAACCCAAAATGAAATATGAATACATAGAAGAATATGTTTTATTTATTCATAAATACATAATTCCATATATATCTGAGTTTTTTTGGTACAATATATACATAGATAGATATGAATATCTATTTCAAAATACATAGAGCACATTCCCCTATGTGAAGAACATTGAAATGTGAAATATTTACAGTAAATACACAGTAAAGCACTTTATTAAATATGAAGATTGCATAAGTATTATTTTTTAATTGCCTACAAAGGGCTCCTATGCACTTATACACATGTCTATATATGTGTACATATGCATTTCTGTGAAATGATATAAGAAATGAAGGCTCTGCAATAGTGTAATATCATTACAATAGTGTAATATCATTACAATAGTGTAATATCATTACAATAGTGTAATATCATTACAATAGTGTAATATCATTACAATAGTGTAATATCATTACAATAGTGTAAAAGCTGAAAGTGCTCCCTAAAGACTCTACTGTTCAGGGATGCATACAACCTACACTAACCTTTCCTAATACCAGTTCCTCTCCTCCACTGCAATCCCCTGAACCCCCTTAGCAGGTAAGCCTAAAAGTCCAGCTGTTTGTAGTTCACCTTCTTAAGAGCTGACTACAACAGTGCAACTCTTGGCAGGGCCCTCTACCCATTTGATCCCTATAAATGTTTTGTTCTACTCCTCCTTTGTTTATAGCGCTGCAGAATCTGTTGGCGCTCTACAAATAACCAATAATAATAATAATATCATTAAAACTCAGGACAAACTTGCACAGCATACTCACAAATGGATTAGCACCATGGAGTTTTAAATGTGCCTCCTGAACCTTTAAGAACCATTCAGATGGCTCAGCCTCCGGTAATTTTGTTGATCTCCATGACCCTGTTTCGGTCGTCAAGTGCATCCGCTTGATAACAAGTGTCTCCGTGCTTGTAGAACCATTGAGAAAGTACCAGCTCCAATGGTTATATTGATCTCAAAGGTCCTGTTCCAGTCATAGCTTTATACACAAATTATCTGTGCCAGGCAATTTTTCAATTACAAGCGTGTTGACAACGTCTTTCTGTATCACAGCTTCCTAATGTTAAATTCAATTGCACTCGAGCAAACGCATTTACTTTCAACTTGTAATACCTGGGATACTTCTGTCACATGCAAAGAGCCGTGATAAACTCCTTTTTGCTTTCGCACAACAATTAGCAAACCACTTGTAATCTAGTCCTAAATGGTTTATTTTTGAATGGATTGAAATTGTTTTGAATTTGAAAACCTAGGGAACTCCATGTAAGGTATGAATTCCCATGGAATTACTTGTTTTGCATTATTGTTTATATCTATTAATTTTATTTTTTAAAGTTATTAATACCCTATCAAGACCCTGACAAGATTTATTTTTTATTTCTGTCAGAAAATCCATCTATTATTGTATTTATAAGTATTTAATTGCCTTTGATCAAATTATGTTTAGCATATTAGCAGATACTGTATGTTTAATTACATTTTTGTTAACCCTTTCCTGACGGGAGTAATTTGTCTACATTGGAACAAAGTTCCAATGTAAACAAATTGAAATCACACGATTCTTCATGCAATCGCGTGATTTCAATGATGGGATTGGGTCTGGGGTGGAGTGCCTGTAACGCTAAGCACACCCTCCAGGCCGCGATCCCATTCAGAAAGTGCCTTAGGCTTCAGTAGAGCCAAACGGCTAGGACGTTTAATGCCGTCCTAATGGTGCTAAAGGCCAGCGCAGTTAGGATGGCATGGAATGTCCTAATGGCGGGAAGGGGTTAAATCAGTTGAAGTTGAGAACAATTTATTGCCCTCTGTTCAAAACTTGCTTGTAAACAATAAAGATAAAAATGTTTGTGTTCTACACAGTATCTGTTGACCTTTGTTTCCCACCTTTGCTTAATATTTGTTGGTTGTTTCTCAGTGTCATCCTAGTGGCTGCCTCATAGACCTCTGCTTGCAAATGGGAGTCATCATGGTCTTAAAACAAATGTGGAATAATTTTATGGAACTTGGATATCCGTAAGTAAAGTTGTTATTATTATTATTATTAGTATTATTATTATTATTATTATTATTATTACAGTGTATTCTAGTACCAAATAGATTCAGATACCACATTGTATCAGGGTCACTAAAAAAAAAAAAAAAAGCTTCAGTCTGAAAAGCAAATGCCTCAACTGTCCTGAATTCCTGTATTTAGTGGGATGGTGCCAAACTGAGTTTTCAGTTCCAACAATCTTCCTTTAGATTTCACTATGCAAAAATACAGGTTGTTACAGTGATTCCTGTAAATCCTGTGTATAACACATGCTGTTCCTTTATGGCACAAATTACCCAATAATAAACCCAATTTTACCATACAGCTTGCCCAAATCTTGTTCCATTTACTCACACTCTGGTTTTTATGAGTTCATGAGGTATGCAAACATCATCCTTTTTTTCTTTTTCATACTGTGAATGTTTTTACAAGTAACACTCCTAAATGAGTCTGTGCCTCTTGATATCTTGCCCTTGAATAGATTATTTTATATACTTTTGTTTCTTTCTTCTTCAAATGATTTCAAGAGTCACTTCTCAGTGTGCATGAAAATCTTATGTGTAATAGAAACACTTACAGCAATAAAAACAAAGAGTAATGTTAAGAAATGTACCATTTATTTCACATATAAGTACTGATTATGAAATAAATGTGAAAACAAAGCAGAATATTATAAGACACTCAAAAGAAAGGGCATACATTTACCTTTACAGCCATACGCCTAGATTAGGAGTTTTGTCGGTAAAAACTTGCGGGGCTAACGAGCCTTTTTTTTCCCATCGTTCACTTTAAACAACGCTGGTATTACAAGTTTTCTGAATGGCTGCGTTAGCCTCAGAAAAGTGAGCATTGAGCAAATTTAGCTCCACTTCTACCTGTAATACCAGCGTTGCTTACGGTAGCGGTAAACTGGCTAAAATGTGCTTGTGCACCTGCAAAAAAGCAGCGTTCAGCTCCTAACGCATCCCCATTGTTTCCTATGCGGAAACACTTTCTAAGTCTACACCTAACACCCTAACATGAACCCCGAGTCTAAACACCCCTAACCTTACACTTATTAACCTCTAATCTGCCGCCCCTGCTATCGCTGACACCTGCATAATATTATTAACCCCTAATCTGCCGCCTCGGACACTGCAGTCACCTACATTATAGCTATGAACCCCTAATCTGCTGCCCCTAACATCGCCGACACCTACATTATATTTATTAACCCCTAATCTGCCCCCCCCCCAACGTCGCCGCCACCTACCTACACTTATTAACCCATAATCTGCCGACCGGACATCACCGCCACTATAATAAATGTATTAACCCCTAAACCGCTGCAATCCCGCCTCGCAAACACTATAATACATTTTATTAACCCCTAATCTGCCCCCCCCCCCAACGTCACCACTACTATAATAAAGTTATTAACCCCTAAACCTAAGTCTAACCCTAACACCCCCTAACTTAAATATAATTTAAATAAAACGAAATAAAATTACTATAATTAAATAAATTAATCCTATTTAAAACTAAATACTTACCTATAAAATAAACCCTAATATAGCTACAATATAACTAATAGTTACATTGTAGCTATTTTAGGATTTATATTTATTTTACAGGCAACTTTGTATTTATTTTAACTAGGTACAATAGCTATTAAATAGTTATTAACTATTTAATAGCTATTGTACCTAGTTAAAATAAATATAAAGTTGCCTGTAAAATAAAAATAAACCCTAAGATAGCTACAATGTAACTATTAGTTATATTGTAGCTATATTAGGGTTTATTTTATAGGTAAGTATTTAGTTTTAAATAGGATTAATTTATTTAATTATAGTAATTTTATTTCATTTTATTTAAATTATATTTAAGTTAGGGGGGTGTTAGGGTTAGGGTTAGACTTAGGTTTAGGGGTTAATAACTTTATTATAGTAGCGGCGACGTTGGGGGCGGGAAATTAGGGGTTAATAATTGTAGGTAGGTGGCAGCAACGTTGGGGGGGCAGATTAGGGGTTAATAAAATGTATTATAGTGTTTGCGAGGCGGGATTGCGGCGGTTTAGGGGTTAATACATTTATTATAGTGGCAGCGATGTCCGGTCAGCAGATTAGGGGTTAATAAGTGTAGGTAGGTGGCGGCGACGTTGGGGGGGCAGATTAGGGGTTAATAAATATAATGTAGGTGTCGGCAATGTTAGGGGCAGCAGATTATGGGTTCATAGGGATAATGTAGGTGGCGGCGATGTCCGGTCGGCAGATTAGAGGTTAAATAATTTTATTATAGTGTTTGCGATGTGGGGGGGCCTCGGTTTAGGGGTTCATAGGTAGTTTATGGGTGTTAGTGTACTTTGTAGCATTGTAGTTAAGAGTTTTATGTTCCGGCGTTAGCCCATAAAACTCTTAACTACTGACTTTTAAATGCGGTAGGAGTCTTGGAGGTAGAGGCTGTACCGCTCACTTTCTCCAAGACTTGTAATACCAGCGTTAGGCAAATCCCATTAAAAAGATAGGATACGCAATTGACGTAAGGGGATTTGCAGTAGCCAAAAGTCGCGGAAGAAAAGTGAGTGGTACACCTGTCATACTCGTAATACCAGTGGGCGTTAAAAATTAGCGCTGGGACCTCTCAACGCTGCTTTTTAAGGCTAACGCAGAACTTGTAATCTAGCCGATAGGCAGGTAAACACAGTAAGAGACATGGGGCCAATTAAGTGCCAGACGGACATGATTCTCTGTAGATGATATGCTGTCAGCATTTAACATTGCACAAGCATTTCTGGTGAAATGCGTGTGCAATGCTGCACCCTGCACATTCACGGCCAATTGGCCGCCAGCAAGGGCTGTCGATCATCCTGATCGGATCGGGATGATTGCAGTCCGCCACCTAAAACTACGGAGGTAAATTACAGCATCCACTGCTTATTAAATCTACCCCATGATCTAAGATCTGATAAAATTTGTAACTAATTTTACAAAACAATTAAACCCCCTAATTCAATCAGGTTCTCTGTTTACTTGGCTTCACTGGATACAAGGGAACATGAGGTACAAATTTATATGTAGAATTATCTATCTATTATTTCTCTATCTGTCTAGCTATCCTGTAGTGATTTTCTTTATACATCTTCATTATTAAAAAAAAAAAAAGAAAACTTAAAGGAACAGTAAAGTCCCAGTTAGACACTCATGATTCAGATAGAGCATACCATTTTAAACAACCTTCCAATCCACTTCTATTATTAAATTTGCTTACTTCTCTTGTTATCCTTTGTTGAAGGGGTTAACTTGGTAAGCTCAAGAGCAGCAAAGCACTTGGGTGATAAATACTAATTGGTGGCTGCATATATATGTCTATTGCCATTAGCTCATCCCATGGGGCCGATTTATCAATGTCTGGTGGACATTGCTGAATGCTGACAGCATACGCTGTCAGCATTTAACATTGCACAAGCAGTTTTTGTGAACTGCTTGTGCAATGCCGCCCCCTGCAGGATCGCCGCCAATCCGCCGCTAGCAGGGGGTGTCAATCAACACGATCGTATGTGATTGGGTGGATTGATGTCCGCAGCCTCAGAGGCAGCAGACGAGTTAAGGAGCAGTGGTTTTAAGACTGCTGCTTCTTAACTACTGTGTCCGGCAAGCCTAAAGGCTTGCGCGGAAACAGGAATTCTTGGCCTCATTCGGGCCATGATAAATCGGCCCCCATGTGTTCAGTTAGCAATCAGTGGTGCATTGCTGCTCCTTCAACAAATGATACCAAGAGAATGAAGCAAATTTGATAATAGAAGTAAACTGGAAAGTGATTTAAAATTGTGTGTTCTAGCTAAATCATGTCATCTTTAATGGTGCTGTTAAAGACTGTAAATGTAATTTAGAAATAATAAGTTCAGATGGTATTTAGATAACTAAAACTAAAAAAGAAAAAAGAAAATACCATTGTACTTCTATTGTCAAAGTTACTTCATTCTTTTGGTATCCTGTGTTAAAAAGCAGGTAGGTAGGCTTAAGTTGATCAGTGTGGGGTAGATTTAACAAGCAGCGGATGCTGCAATCTACCCCCGTAGTTTCCAGATTGCTGGAATCATAAGTTAAGAAGCAGCGGTCGTAAGAGACTCGTCGGCCACCTCTGAGGCGGCAGACAGCAATCATCCCGATCAGATACGATCGGGATGATTGACACCCCCTGCTAGCAGATCTGCAGGGGGTGGCATTGCACAAGCATTTAACTAGAAAATGCTTGTGCAATGTTAAATGCCGACAGTTAATAAATCGTCCCCTGTGTCTTGAGCACTATATTGCAACATTTTTGTAAGAAAGATTTTAAAAATGTTATGTATTGTGCAACCACTGCTGCCATCTAGTGCTCAAAAGCATTTTTGCTAAACTGCCACCATATAGTGTTCCAGATACAAAGACTTTCCTGAGCCTACCTACGTGCTTATTTAACAAAGCAAACCAAAGGAATGAAGTAAGTTTGACAATAAAAGTACAATGGATAACTGTTTACTATGGGCTCCATGTACGAAACAGCGAAAGCTGCTCCGGAGCGCTTGCGGGGCAGGTTTGCATATGCGAGCCTGCTTCCTGCAATGTAAGAAGCAGCGGTCATTAGACAGCTGCTTCTTACACCCTACACCGCCTCTGAGGTGGTGAGGGAAAATCACTGAGAGCTTGCTCGCTCTCAGTGATTGACAGCCCCTTCAGTCGCTCGATTGGTCACTCGAATGGAGGGGTGGGCATTACACAATCCGATGAGTGTGTAATGATACATATGGGCAAGATGATCAACAGATCCGCTGCCCGTGTGTAGCGAAGGTAGGTGGACAGTTTCACGATTTGAGAAGCTGTACGCCCGCCGGTTAGTAAATGGAGCCCGTCTGAAAAAATGGACTTGCAGATTTCTTTAGGTATTGTACTGTCCTCTATACAAATGTGAGATCATATGTGGTTGTGTTTCCTCACAGTGGTTATTCCTTTCCTCCAAACATTCAGATTATATTACTACTTACCATATTTGACAGTTTAAAAATGTTATTTTTTTTTTAAATATGTTAATAAAACTAGGAAATACTCACAAACAAATGTGATATGAGTGTATGAAAGACTGTCAGCCTAAAAAGATAGCTTTACAAAATGTTCAAATCTGCAAAACAGTCAGAAAAGTTTTTTTTTTAGTTAAATATTTTAATATTTTGAATGATATAAAAAATACCATTATTACAGCAGTAACAGGTTTAAATGGGTCTCCTTTCTAACTATAGTATAGGCATAGAAAGGTCAAAAATAAAATTTGAATTGGTGTTTTTCAATTTAAAATAGAAGCATTTTTACAATATACTTCCAATAGCAAAATTGCTTTTAATAAAAGTTATTACTGTTATCTGTGGCATATGCACATATGCTGTGAGGGCCCGTGCACCAGCACTCAAACACTGCACCTTCTCAGAGAGTCAGCAAATTATGTCTTCAGAAGCAATATACACTACAGCCACCTCTCTGAGCAAGCATACGGCTAGATTACGAGTTGTGTGTTAGGGTAAAAAAGCAGAATTAAGAGGTCCTAACTAGTGATGTTGCAAACATAAAAATTTGGGTTCGCGAACGACGAACGGGAACTTCCGCAACTGTTCGCGAATGGGTGAACCGGGCGAACCTCCATAGACTTCAATAGGCAGGCGAACTTTAAACCCACAGGGACTCTTTCTGGACACAATAGTGATGGAAAAGTTGTTTCAAGGGGACTAACACCTGGACTGTGGCATGCCGGAGGGGGATCCATGGCAAAACTCCCATGGAAAATTACATAGTTGATGCAGAGTCTGGTTTTAATCCATAAAGGGCATAAATCACCTAACATTCCTAAATTGTTTGGAATAACGTGCTTTAAAACATCAGGTATGATGTTGTATCGATCAGGTAGTGTAAGGGTTACGCCCGCTTCACAGTGACAGACCAAACTCCCCGTTTAAAGGGACAGTCTACACCAGAATTTTTATTGTTTTAAAAAATAGATAATCCCTTTATTACCCATTTCCCAGTTTTGCATAACTAACACATTTATAATAATATACTTTTAACCTCTGTGATTATCTTGTATCTAAGCCTCTGCAAACTGCCCCTTTTTTCAGTTCTTTTGACAGACTTGCAGTCTAGCCAATCAGTGCCTGCTCCCAGATAACTTCTCGTGCACGAGCACAGTGTTATCTATATGAAATACGTGAACTAACACCCTCTAATGGTGAAAAACTGTTAAAATGCAATCTGAAAGAGGTGGGCTTCAAGGTCTAAGAAATTAGGATATGAACCTCCTAGGTTAAGCTTTCAACTAAGAATACCAAGAGAACAAAGCAAAATTGGTGATAAAAGTAAATTGGAAAATTGTTTAAAATTAAATGCTCTATCTGAATCATGAAAGTTTATTTTGGCCTAGACTGTCCCTTTAACGCAACGCAAACAACAGCAAACAGTCCATTTGCACAACCGCAAATTCCCCATTTGCACAACAGCAAACTCCCCATTTGCACAAGGTTGGATACCAAGCTAGCCATGTCCCGTTCCTTGTCCTCACTGATGTCATTGAAGGTCTCTTCCTCTACCCAGCCACGTACAACACCAAGGGTCCCCGAAAGGTGACAACAAGCCCCCTGGGACGCCTGCTGTGTTTGGTCTTCCACCTCCTCATAGCCACCTTCCTCCTCTGACTCCTCTTCTTCAGACTCCTCTCTCTGCGTTGCCTCTCTCTGCATTATTATAAGGTGTGTTAAATAGTACTATTCCTATCAGTTTAATCCCTGTTACGTCCCCTATCAGGGGACGTGTATATGGCATCGATTTTAGGAACCGGGAGATGGAAAAAGATGCTTGGTCGGTCCTCCTACTTCAAATTTGGGGCACTGCGCGTGCAATCTAATGTGCCACCAGATATGAGTGGTGTGTTAAGTAGTTCTATTCTTATCAGTTTAATCCCTGTTACATCCCCTATCAGGGGACGTGTATATGGTATCGATTTTAGGAACCGGGAATGCTTGGTCGGTCCTCCTACTTCAAATTTGGGGCACTGCGCGTGCAATCTAATGTGCCACCAGATAGGAGTGGTGTGTTAAGTAGTTCTATTCTTATCAGTTTAATTCCTGTTACGTCCCCTATCAGGGGACGTGTATATGGCATCGATTTTAGGAACCGGGAGATGGAAAAAGATTCTTGCTCGATCCTCCTACTTCAAATTTGGGGCACTGCGCGTGCAATCTAATATGCCACCAGATATGAGTGGTGTGTTAAGTAGTTGTATTCTTATCAGTTTAATCCCTGTTATGTCCCCTATCAGGGGACGTGTATATGGCATCGATTTTAGGAACCGGGAGATGGAAAAAGATGCTTGGTCGGTCCTCCTACTTCAAATTTGGGGCACTGTGCGTGCAATCTAATATGCCACCAGATAGGAGTGGTGTGTTAAGTAGTTCTATTCTTATCAGTTTAATCCCTGTTACGTCCCCTATCAGGGGACGGGTATATGGCATCGATTTTAGGAACCGGGAGATGGAAAAAGATGCTTGGTCGGTCCTCCTACTTCAAATTTGGGGCACTGTGCGTGCAATCTAATGTGCCACCAGATAGGAGTGGTGTGTTAAGTAGTTCTATTCTTATAAGTTTAATCCCTGTTACGTCCCCTATCAGGGGACGGGTATATGGCATCGATTTTAGGAACCGGGAGATGGAAAAAGATGCTTGGTCGGTCCTCCTACTTCAAATTTGGGGCACTGTGCGTGCAATCTAATATGCCACCAGATAGGAGTGGTGTGTTAAGTAGTTCTATTCTTATCAGTTTAATCCCTGTTACGTCCCCTATCAGGGGACGGGTATATGGCATCGATTTTAGGAACCGGGAGATGGAAAAAGATGCTTGGTCGGTCCTCCTACTTCAAATTTGGGGCACTGTGCGTGCAATCTAATGTGCCACCAGATAGGAGTGGTGTGTTAAGTAGTTCTATTCTTATAAGTTTAATCCCTGTTACGTCCCCTATCAGGGGACGTGTATATGGCATTGATTTTAGGAACTGGGAGATGGAAAAAGATGCTTGGTCGGTCCTCCTACTTCAAATTTGGGGCACTGCGCGTGCTGTAGCAGCGGCCAGAAAAATTGATGTTTGTTTCCCAGGCAGAAAGTGCCCTAAAACATTGCGGCTTGAACCCTAGTTGGTGGCGGATAAGTCACGCAAGTCATCCGGCATTCAGAGATCAAATACAGCAGCGTGTGGACCATTTTTAGCCCAAGGCAGCTCATCTCATCAGGCCTTTTTTACTCGAATGTATCGCCCACTGTCAGTCCCTTCGGGATCCATCCCTCATTCATCTTAATAAAG
This sequence comes from Bombina bombina, assembly GCF_027579735.1. Classification (NCBI taxonomy): domain Eukaryota; kingdom Metazoa; phylum Chordata; class Amphibia; order Anura; family Bombinatoridae; genus Bombina; species Bombina bombina. The sequence continues at coordinate 155,931,252 of NC_069505.1, forward strand.
GTGAGGTAATCTAGACTTTTTTGACCTAGGCGACTTCTTTTCTCAGTGACAATACCTCCTGCTGCACTGAAGGTCCTTTCTGACAGGACACTTGAAGCGGGGCAGGCCAGAAGTTCTATCGCAAATTGGGATAGCTCATGCCACAGGTCAAGCCTGCACACCCAGTAGTCAAGGGGTTCATCGCTCCTCAGAGTGTCGATATCTGCAGTTAAGGTGAGGTAGTCTGCTACCTGTCGGTCGAGTCATTCTCTGAGGGTGGACCCCGAAGGGCTGTGGCGATGCGTAGGACTTAAAAAGCTCCGCATGTCCTCCATCAACAACACGTCTGTAAAGCGTCCTGTCCTTGCCGGCGTGGTCATGGGAGGAGGAGGATTACTTTCACCTCTTCCCCTGTTATATTCCCGTTGTGCTGTGACATCACCCTTATACACTGTGTAAAGCATACTTTTTAATTTATTTTGGAACTGCTGCATCCTTTCCGACTTGCGGTAATTCGGTAACATTTCAGGCACTTTATGCTTATACCGGGGGTCTAGTAGCGTGGACACCCAGTACAGGTCGTTCTCCTTCAGCCTTTTTATACGAGGGTCCCTCAACAGGCACAACAGCATGAAAGACCCCATTTGCACAAGGTTGGATGCCGAGCTACTCATGTCCCGTTCCTCACCCTCAGTGATCTCACTGAAGGTATGTTCTTCCCCCCAGCCACGTACAACACCACGGGTACCAGATAGGTGACAACGAGCACCCTGGGATGCCTGTTGTGGTTGGTCTTCCTCCTCAAAGCCACATTCCTCCTCTGACTCCTCTTCCTCACAATCCTCTTCCAGCGTTGCCGCAGGTCCAGCAAGCGATGCTGATAAGGCTGTTTCTGGAGGTGATGGTGACCAAAACTCTTCCTCTTCACGCTCATCTATGGCCTGATCCAGCACTCTTCGCAGGGCACGCTCCAGGAAGAAAACAAATGGTATGATGTCGCTGATGGTGCTTTCGGTGCGAATGACTAGGTTTGTCACCTCCTCAAAAGGATGCATGAGCCTACAGGCATTGCGCATGAGCATCCAGTAACGTGGCAAAAAAAATCCCAGCTCCGCAGAGGCTGTCCGAGCACCCCATTCATACAAATAGTCGTTAATGGCTTTTTCATGTTGGATCAGGAGGTCGAACATTAGGAGTGTTGAATTCCAACGTGTCGGGCTGTCGCAAATCAAGCGTCTCACTGGCATGTTGTTTCGCTGATGGATATCTGAAAAGTGTGCCATGGCGGAACACCTGAAATGGCAACACACCTTCCTGGCCTGCTTCAGGACGTCCTGTAAGCCTGGGTACTTATGCACAAAGCGTTGTACGATCAGATTACACACATGTGCCATGCACGGCACATGTGTCAACTTGCCCAATTTTAATGCCGCCACCAAATTGCTTCCATTGTCACTAACTACTTTGCCGATCTCCAGTTGGTGCGGAGTCAGCTACTGAGCCACCTGTGCGTTCAGGGCGGACAGGAGTGCTGGTCCGGTGTGAGTCTCTGCTTTCAGGCAAGTCAACCCCAATACGGCGTGACACTGCCGTATCCGGGATGTGGAATAGTACCTGGGGAGCTGGGGGGGTGCCGTTGATGTGGAGCAAGACGCAGAAGAGGACTCAGCCGAGGAGGTTATGGAAGAGGATGGAGTAGAGGAGGTGGCAGCAGGCCTGCCTGCAAGTCGTGGCGGTGACACCAACTCCTCTGCAGAGCCACGCATTCCATGCTTGGCAGCCATCAGCAGGTTTACCCAATGCGCAGTGTAGGTGATATACCTGCCCTGACCATGCTTTGCAGACCAGGTATCAGTGGTCATATGGACCCTTGCCCCAACACTGTGCGCCAGACATGCCATTACTTCCTTTTGCACAATCGAGTACAGGTTGGGGATTGGCTTTTGTGCAAAGAAATTTCGGCCGGGTACCTTCCACTATGGTGTCCCAATAGCTACAATTTTTTTGAACGCCTCAGACTCCACCAACTTGTATGGTAAAAGCTGGCGGGCTAAGAGTTCAGTCAAGCCAGCTGTCAAATGCCGGGCAAGGGGGTGACTTTGTGACATTGGCTTCTTACGCTCAAACATGTCCTTAACAGACACCTGAATGTGGGCAGATGAGCAGGAACTGCTCAAAGCGAGAGACGGAGTGGCGGATGGTTGAGAGGAGGCAAGGAGGACAGCAGTGGTTGACGTGGCTGAAGATGCTGGACCAGGAGGAGGATGGCGGCTTTGAGTTTGTGTGCTGCTTCTACTCATGTGTTGATCCCATAGGCGTTTGTGATGTGCGATCACGTGCCTTCGCAAAGCAGTTGTACCTAGGTAGGTGTTGGACTTCCCACGACTCAGTTTCTTTTGGCACAGGTTGCAAATGGCATCGCTGTTGTCAGAGGCAGACACACAAAAAAAATGCCACACTGCTGAGCTCTGCAATGATGGCATTCTGGTGGTGGCAACAGCATACGTATATTGGCGTGCTGTCTGGCTGACCCCGTGTGCCGATGCATGCTGTCTGACTGTGCCACTAGCTCCTTGCGATGACCTCCCCCTCCTTCCAACTCGTCTCCTCCTCCTCTCTGTCTCCCCATCTGAACTTTCCCCCTCTTCTTCTTCTCTTCTAGCGGGCACCCACGTGAAATCCACGGATGCATCGTCATCATCAACCGCTTCACTTATATCTGACACGTCAACAAAGGAAGCAGCAGCGGGTACAACATCATCGTCATCACACCGTACGTCCATGTGTGTAATGCTGCCTGACTGAGACATATCCCTGTTATCTACATCCTCTGGCAATAATGGTTGCGCAATACTATCACTCATTTCTTCCAACTGATGTGTAAATAACTCCTCTGACAGATCAAGTGAAGCGGCTGTGGTGCTAGTGTTGGTGGTGGCGGCAGGCGGGTGAGTGGTAACTTGAGAGGTGCCCGAAGCTAAGCTGGAGGAGTATGGTGCGTCAAGGTTCCGAGCGGAAGCTGTAGAAGATTGGGTGTCCTGTGTTATGCAGTCAACTATGTCCTCAGAAATGTTCGAGTTCGGGGTACGTGGCCTCTGAACACTGGCCATTATTCTAGGACCAAAGGGAATCACAGCACCACGAACACGACGGCCCCTGTGGGGTGGCCTGCCTCTGTCTGTCATTTTTTTTTCCGATTAGGGGTACTATGCGTGCAAGCTACTGTGACAACAGATATGAGTGGCACTGTGCACTGGCAGAAGTTGGCAGAGTAGACGCTGTAGGCCTGACACACACGCTTGCAGACAACTAACTGCTATTCAATCTATTACAGTCAAAATTGTATTTTTTTTTAAATGTACACTACTGTTACACCAGATATGAGTTGCACTGGGGTGACACTGTGCCCTGGCAGGCAGGCACTGAAACGCACACGTGTGAAGGAAACTGACTGCTGTTATTTAACACAGTCAAAAAATTGTTTTTTTTTTTAAATTTACACTACTGTTACACCAGATATGAGTTGCACTGGGGTGACACTGTGCCCTGGCAGGCAGGCCCTGAAACGCACACGTGTGAAGGAAACTGACTGCTATCATTTAACACAGTCAAAAAAAGTGTTGTTTTTTTTAAATCTACACTACTGTTACACCAGATATGAGTTGCACTGGGGTGACACTGTGCCCTGGCAGGTAGGCACTGAAAAGCACACATGTGAAGGAAACTGACTGCTATTATTTAACACAGTCAAAAAAGTGTTGTTGTTTTTTTTAAATCTACACTGCTGTTACACCAGATATGAGTTGCACTGGGGTGACACTGTGCCCTGGTAGGCAGGCACTGAAACGCACACATGTGAAGGAAACTGACTGCTATTATTTAACACAGTCAAAAAAGTGTTGTTTTTTTTTAAATCTACACTAATGTTACACCAGATATGAGTTGCACTGGGGTGACACTGTGCCCTGGCAGGTAGGCACTGAAAAGCACACGTGTGAAGGAAACTGACTGCTATTATTTAACACAGTCAAAAAAGTGTTGTTATTTTTAAATCTAAACTACTGTTACACCAGATATGAGTTGCACTGGGGTGACACTGTGCCCTGGCAGGCAGGCACTGAAATGCACACGTGTGAAGGAAACTGACTGCTATTATTTAACACAGTCAAAAAAGTGTTGTTTTTTTTAAATCTACACTACTGTTACACCAGATATGAGTGGTGGCACTGGGCAAGTGGGCACAGTATACGCTGTGAGCCTGACACACACGCTGGCAGGCAGGCAATTGCAATTAGATTACACAGGAAAAAAAAAATCAGATGTTCTAGCCCTAAAAAGGGCTTTTTGGGGTGCTGTCCTTACAGCAGAGATCAGATGAGTCCTTCAGGACTGTAGTGGACACTGAGTACACTAGCCTAGCTATCGATTTCCCTATTCAATCAGCAGCAGCTACACTGTCCCTCCTCTCACTAACAATGCAGCTTCCGAATAAATCTAAAATGGATGCTGTCCAGGAGGTAGGCGGGTCTGGGAGGGAGGGTCTGCTGCTGATTGGCTGGAATGTGCCTGCTGACTGTGAGGTACAGGGTCAAAGTATTACTCAATGATGACGAATAGGGGGCGGATCGAACATCGCATATGTTCGCCCGACGCGGCGAACGCGAACATACTATGTTCGCCGGTAACTATTCGCCGGCGAACTAGTCACGACATCACTAGTCCTAACGCTGCTTTTTTACGCCCGCTGGTATTACGAGTCTTGAAAGTTTAAGTGTACCGCACACTTCTTTGGCCTTACCACAAAACGACTTACGTAAAGTCTTTTTTTCTATGGGACTTCCATAGCGCCTGTATTACGAGTCTGTCCTGGGAGGCCAAAAAGTGAGCGGTACACCCTACCCCGTCAAGAGTCCTAATGCATTTAAAAGTCAGTAGTTAAGAGTTTTATGGTACAAAGCTGTAACATAAAACTCATAACTAAAGTGCTAACAAGTACACTAACACCCATAAACTACCTATTAACGCCTAAACCGAGACCCTCCCACGTTGCAAACACTATAATAAAAATTGTAACCCCTAATCTGCCACTCCGGACACCGCTGCCACCTACATTATATTTATGAACCCCTAATCTGCTGCCCCCAACATCGCCGACACCTACATTATATAACCCCTAATCTGCCGCCCCCAATGTCGCTGCCACTATAATAAACATATTAACCGCTAAATAGCCACACTCCTGCCTTGCAAACATTAGTAAAATATTATTAACCCCTAATCTGCAGTCCCTAACATCGCCACCACCTACCTACATTTATTAACCCCTAATCTGCTGCCCCCAACATTGCTGCCACTATAATAAACATATTAACCCCTAAACCGCCGCACTCCCGCCTTGCAAACATTAGTTAAATATTACTAACCCCTAATCTGACGTCCCTAACATGCCACCACCTACCTACACTTATTAACCCTTAATCTGCCGCCCCCAACGTCACTGCCACTATATTAAAGTTATAAATCCCTAAACCTAAGTCTAACCGAAACCCTAACACCCTCTAACTTAAATATAATTTAAATAAATCTAAATAAAATTACTATCATTAACTACATTATTCCTATTTAAATCTAAATACTTACTTATAAAATAAACCCTAAGCTAGCTACAATATAACTAATAGTTACATTGTAGCTATCTTAGGGTTTATTTTTATTTTACAGGCAAGTTTTTATTTATTTTAACTAGGTAGAATAGTTATTAAATAGTTATTAACTATTTAATAACTACCTAGCTAAAATAAAGACAAATTGACCTGTAAAATAAAACCTAACCTAAGTTACACTAACACCTAACACTACAATATTATTAAATAAATTACCTAAATTAAATACAATTACCTAAATTAAATTAAATTAGCTAAAGTACAAAAAAACAAAACACTAAATTACAGAAAATAATAAACAAATTACAGATATTTAAACTAATTACACCTAATCTAATAGCCCTATTAAAATAAAAAAGCCCCCCAAAAAATAAAAAAACCCTAGCCTAAACTAAACTACCAATTTTGCAGGGCATTGCCCCAAAGTGATCAGCTCTTTTACCTGTAAAAAACAAACAACCCCCCAACAGTAAAACCCACCACCCACACAACCAGCCCCCCAAATAAAATAATATCTAAAAAAAACTAAGCTCCCCATTGCCCTGAAATTGGCATTTGGATGGGTATTGCACTTAAAAGGGCAGTTAGCTCTATTGCAGGCCCAAACCCTAACCTAAAAATAAAACCACCCAATACACCCTTAAAAAAACCTAACACTAACCCCCTGAAGATCGACTTACCAGGAGACGGCTTCATCCAAGCTGGGCCGAAGTCCTCAACGAAGACGGGAGAAGTCTTCAACCAAACCGGGCGAAGCGGTCCTCCAGACAGGCAGAAGTCTTCATCCAGATGGCATCTTCTATCTTCATCCATCCTGCACGGAGTGGGTCCATCTTCAAGACATCCGACGCAGAGCATCCTCTTCATCCGACGAGTAAAGTTGAATGAAGGTACCTTTAAGTGACGTCATCCAAGATGGCGTCCCTTAGAATTCTATCAGCCAATCGGAATTAAGGTACAAAAAACAGCTTTGAACAGCCAATAGAATGTGAGATCAATCCTATTGGCTGATTGGATCAGCCAATAGGATTGAACTTCAATCCTATTGGCTGATTGCAGAAGAAGCCATCTGGATGAAGACTTCTGCCCGTCTGGAGGACGACTTCTTGCCGCTTGGATGAAGACTTCTCCCGGCTTCGTTGAGGACTTCAGCCCGGCTTGGATGAAGACGTCTCCCGTAAAGTCGATCTTCAGGGGGTTAGTGTTAGGTTTTTTTAAGGGTGCATAGGGTGGGTTTTATTTTTAGGTTAGGGTTTGGGCGGAAAAAGAGCTAACTGCCCTTTTAAGGGCAATTCCCATCCAAATGCCCTTTTCAGGGCAATGGGGAGCTTAGGTTTTTTTAGATAGTATTTTATTTGGGGGGTTGGTTGTGTGGGTGGTGGGTTTACTGTTAGGGGGATTGTTTGTTTTTTTTTTACAGGTAAAAGAGTTGATTACTTTGGGGCAATGCCCCACAAAAGGCCCTTTTAAGGGCTGTTGGTAGTTTAGGCTAGGGTTTTTTATTTTGGGGGGCTTTTTTATTTTAATAGGGCTATTAGATTAGGTGTAATTAGTTTAAATATCTGTAATTTTATTATTTTCTTTAATTTAGTGGGGGGGTTGTACTTTAGCTAATTTAATTTAGGTAATTGTATTTAATTTAGTTAATTTATTTAATTATATTGCAATGTTAGGTGTTAGTGTAACTTGGGTTAGGTTTTATTTTACAGGTCAATTTGTCTTTATTTTAGCTAGGTAGTTATTAAATAGTTAATAACTATTTAATAACTAGTCTACCTAGTTAAAATAAATACAAACTTGCCTGTAAAATAAAAATAAACCCTAAGATAGCTACAATGTAACTATTAGTTATATTGTAGCTAGCTTAGGGTTTATTTTATAGGTAAGTATATAGTTTTAAATAGGAATAATTTAGTTTATGATAGGAATATTTATTTAAATTATATTTAAGTTAGTGGGTGTTAGGTTTAGGGTTAGACTTAGGTTTAGGGGTTAATAACTTTAATATAGTGGCGGCGACGTTGGGGGCGGCGGATTAGGGGTTAATAAGTGTAGTTAGTTTGCAGCAACATTGGGTGCGGCAAATTAGGGGTTAATAAATATAATGTAGGTGTCTGCAATGTTGGGGGGAGCAGATTAGGGGTTCATAACTATAATGTGGGTTGCGGCGGTGTCCAGAGCGGCAGATTAGGGGTTAATAATATAATGTAGGTGTCGACGATGTCGGGGGTGGCAGATTAGGGGTTAATAAGTGTAAGATTAGGGGTGTTTAGACTCAGGGTTCATGTTAGGGTGTTAGGTGTAGACATAACTTTTATTTCCCCATAGGAATCAATGGGGCTGTGTTAAGGAGTTTTACGCTGCTTTTTTGTTGTTAGACTTTTTTTGTGCCGGCTCTCCGTTGATTCCTATGGGGAAATCGTGCACGAGCACGTACGACCAGCTCACCGCTCACTTAAGCAGCGCTGGTATTGGAGTGCGGTAATGAGCAAAATTTTGCTCAACGCTCACTTCTTGTCTTTTAATGACGGGTTTCTGAAAACTCGTAATACCAGCGCTGTAGGTAAGTGAGCGGTGAGGGACCGCACAGCCTCTAACACAAAACTCGTAATCTAGCCGATAGTGTTTGAATACTGGTGCACAGGCCCTCACTGGATATGTGTGTATGCTGTAGAAAAACAGTAATAACTTTTATTAGAAACATTTTTGCTAATGTAAGTGTATTGCAAAAATGTTTCTATTTACATTAAAATTCATTCATTCGTTCACATTTTATTTTTGACCTTTTTATCCCTTTGATGTAAGTTCAGTAGGCAGCTTCTTTATTGTAAATCAAGTAGGATATGTATAGGTTGAACTCAGTGGACTTCTATATTCTTTCAACATCATCTACTATATTAATATGTTATTATGTAGAAATATTTTTCTGGTATTTTGGAATGCCACTGAATGGGGTTCTTAAGTATCTCACTACTGGAAAGATATTTTAAAAAATCCTCACACAATATATTTTTGATCTGAGGAATTGTGATAGCTTAGCATTTTAAAAACAACTAATCACACTGCTAAGTCCTCTTTTTTCAAATGTAGTTAACACTATTTAACATACACTTAGTCACCCTGATTTGTTATTGAAGCAGTAGACAACATAAATAAGATTGAATCATGCTACCTGTTAGACATTGTGAATAGCTTCTTCCACTAAAAGTATATAGAATGACTATATGGAGCAAAGCCCGCAGGCTCCCACCGAAAGTAACATCAAATACCATCTTGAAAAAATAAAAAGCAGTGAATAATTCTTATTGTTTTTTCAACCTCTCCTATTGTCTATTTTTAATCCTATGCTATTGTGTTATTGTATTTGCTTGATAATCCAATTAAACCTAAAACAAATATAAAAAGGGGAAAATATGTAACACAAGTGAATAAGGATTTATATTTATATGTAATCTAGTTTTGCAAGGGTTCGTACTAAGGGCTCAGTTTATCAAATGTTGAACAGACAAGATTTGCTGTAGCGAATCATCTCCTCTGGACATCACTGCAGGCGTACAGCATACGTTATTCACATTTATCATTGCACAAGCATTTCACCAGAAATGCTTGCTCAGTGCCACCCCTGCTTACTGGTGGCCAATCTGCTGCTAGCTGGTGCTGTCAAGCATCCTGATCGGATCGGGAATATTTAAATCCACCACCTTTTAGGTAGCGGACAGGTTACTGAGCAGCGGTCTTACGACCATTACTTCTTAGCTTTTTTTTCAGGCCTGAAATGATGGGATTCAGTAGCAGCAACCCCTGCTTAATAAATGGTGCCCTATGGGTACAAATATTGTGGTATGCATGTCCCAGAAGGGTTGTGAGATTATATAGTCAACATATGTGTGATGAAAGTTTTGTGTACAATGCAGATCATTTTAATAGAAGTAAAACTATTTTTGTGTATCTGCTCTGCAACACATGGTACAACTGATATTCTATACATTGAAAACTAAATAAAAATAAGTTTAATATACAGTAGGTATATAGAAATCCTGTACAACATTCTTTGTCTTTAAAAAGTTTATTGCTGTATCACATTGTCCCTTTCTAATTTAGACTACTGCAGAACTGGTGGTCTCGAAGGAAGATAAAAAAAGGTGGGCAGTCATTAGACAGTAAAATGTATTTACCTCAATGGGAAAAAGACTGGAATCTGCAACCAATGAATGCACACGGGCTCATGGAGGAATATTTAGAAATGGGTAGGTAAATATCACTGTTTTCAGCATAGCAAATGCAAATGGAAAATTGCTGGATTAATTTTCTAAAGTATTACTTTTCTAAAGGGGAGATGAACAATATGTAGAAGATAAATGATAGTTAAAGGGACGTGCTACTCAAATATTGAAGCACTTGAAAGTGATGCAGCATACTGTAGCTGTAAAAAGCTGACTAGAAAATGTCACATGAACAGAACAGCTCTATGTAAATTGGAAGATATTTTACCACAAATGTCATAAGTATTTACATCCCAATGTAAAGAGGCTTTAAGCAGCCAATCAGGATGCTAGTCCCAGGAATTGCAAGGGAGTGTGCATCCGGTATGTGCAGGCACAGCAATGTTATTTTCCTATTCAGTTTCAGGAAGTTTACTATGAAATCTCATGAGATTTCAGTGAAATCTCATGAGATCACAGCAAAAGCAAAGCATGACCTCAGCACTGCTGATGCTGATTGTTGTTTTTTATCCAACAGCTGAAGAATAAAGGCTGTGACACACTGCAAGCGATGTGGCGCGATGCAAAGAAGCTGCTTCGCACCACGTCGCATCACTTCTGAAGTTCAAATATTTCAACTCTGAGCGCTCAGCTACGGGACCAGATGAGGCTGAGTGTGCAGAGATGAAATGGCAGGATACACTGAGCGTGAACAGACGCATCATCACGATGCGCGCAGCACAGCTCTCAGTGTGTCACACAGCCTTAATGAGCTGAAGAAATGTTGAAGTAAAATATTTTCCCTTTTCACATAGGTTCAGGTGATTTTTTTATGTCAGCTTTTTACAGTTATGCTGCATCCCTTTCAAGTGATTTAGCATATACAACCTAATCATTTTAGTTTTTATAATGTTAAGTACAAATTTAACGATACATAAAACAAAACACCTTCAAATAAAGAGGTGAAATAGGTGCGCCTATAGAAAATAAGTGTATGCGCACAAATGTAGTGAAATGTTGATGTGTATAAAATGTGAACAAATAATGACCCTTTAAGTTGTCAAGTTCCGGCCCCTTATAATACACCAACACTTACAACTACACATACCTTTACATATAATAAAGACGCAGGAGACATCACCTTGGTACAAAATTGTCCGCAGCACCTTTATTAAATAACAAAACCTTTAAGTACCAATAAATACCACTTTTAAACATAAACATAAATTGCAATGTCCTTAAATAAATTTTACATCAACAAAAAACACAATACCATACTGGACCATCCAGCGGTGCTAGTTCCCCTTATTATTTAAAACATGGCCATCACTCCATCTGGACTCAACTAAGTACTTGTTAAGTCTGTTAAAAACCTTACTTCCACTTTTCACTATAGGACCCCTTGCCCTGTAAAAATCCCACTTGCAATCTCACCCCATGGAGAGACAACTTGTTAAAACCCCAACTCACTTGGACATATTCCCTACCTTAATGTCAAAGAACTAGCACCCCCGCCTTGCTGCAACATACTGCAAATAAAAGAAAATAACATCTACAAAAGGGTGGGCGGGAGGGAGCTGCTGTCACCACAATGTTTTTCCAACAATTGACCTTAATTCCACCCACCAACTACAGGCCTTTTTCCTCCCCTAGGTCAAAGTCCCCTCCAGATAGCTCCGCATCTTACAGGGAATCCTTATTTAAATGAGTTAAAACAAAATACTTATTCAACTAAAAGGAAGAAAAAAACACATGCAATAAAGTGTTAGATCAAAAACATATAAACACAAAAGTCATATAAAGTGCTGAAAGTCATTCAGGGAATAGTCACATATATTCTTCAAACAGTGTTTCGTAAACACCAAAGTCCAAAAATCTGGAGTACAGGTAGGCAGCTCTTCTCATATGAATGGCCGTTCACTTTAAAGAATCCTTAAAAACAAATCAAAGATGGTGCCAATAGAGTTATATAGTCTTAAAAGACAAAAGCGGCAATTTCTGAATGAAAATTCACTCACATTTGTTGAAGCACTTTCAAGTGCTGTATGTGCAGGCCAGATATTTAAGAGTAAAAGTGAACAATATATATATTGCTCTAATGTGTATGTGTAATAATAGGGCAGTAATACAGTGTTTAAATTCTGTATTTATATCTTGCAAGGGGTTTAAACATTTAGTTAAAGTGAACTCCAGAATATCAAAGTACTACCGGGACCTAGCTGAACACATCTGATGGACCAATGACAAGAGACATGTGTGTAACTACAAATAACCATTCAGCTCCCAGTAGGCATTGCTGCTACTTAGTCTACCTAAGTATGCTATACCAAAAGATACCAACCATGAAAGATTAATTCTGACTTTCACATCACTTTAAAGGGACATAAAACGCAAATTCCTTATTAAACATTTAATTATTCATAGTAAAAATACTTTAATAATTTATCTTGTCTATTTTTTTTTTTTTTTTTTTTTTTTTTTTTTTAAGTTCACAGAGAAATTTGTGTTTTTTCAATTCTTGTGAGCGTGCATACTTCAGCACCATGACCTTTCTATAGTCTTTTGTAGAGATTGTTTGATTAATGAAGGAACATTCTTATCTGCCCTTTAGGAGAAAATCATACACAAGATCTTTTTTTTTTAAAAGTGTGTTCCTTGACTGCAAACCAATATAATTTTTTTTAATCCAAAGTTTATTGAAAAATATGAAATATACATATAACAAAGTATTATACATTTTTCTTGAGCACACATTGTACGCATGGATTCATTCACTTTTTATAAGTGTACATTTTAAAACAATTATATAACAAATCAAAGTAAATAAGCTCTAAAATCAATGCAGATATTTATAACAGAACGTCCATTTGCATATTTTTAAAACATTTCTTTCTGTATGCAGATCTTTTGCAATGCAGATTAATTGTACATTCTGGCCCTCATTTATCAATTGACAGACAGACAAGGTTATCATTCTTTGTGGGGAGTGGGCAGTGGATTCTTTTCATCCACTGGCCGTATTTATCATAACTCAATGAAATCCCTGCCAATGCTGCCCCCTGTCAGGGCCTGTCAATCACCCCAAACCAACAAGTTTGTGCAAATCCAGATCTTAGTGTGGGGGTCTTTCACTAGAATCAATCTGGCTATTAAAAGTTCAGAACAGCACAAGCGACCACCTACTTCTGCATTTGGATCATCACGATTGCATCAGCCAATAGGATTTTTTCACCTTTAATTCCAATTGGCTGATAGAATTCTATCAGCCAATCGGAATTCAAGGGACGCCATCTTGGATGACACCATTTAAAGAAACCTTCATTCAGCAAGAAGACGTCGTTGGAAGAGGATGCTCCGCGCCGGATGTCTTGATGATGGAGCCGCTCTGCGTCGGAAGGATGAAGATAGAAGATGCCGCCTGGGTGAAGGACCACTTCTGCCCATCTGGAGGACCACCTCTGCCGGCTTCGTTGAGGACATCTTGCTTCTTGGATGAAGACTTCTCCTGGCAAGTGGATCTAACATAGTAACATAGTAGATAAGGTTGAAAAAAGACTGAAGTCCATCGAGTTCAACCTATACAAATCTAAAATACTTACAAAAAGCTCCAGTTAAGCTTAAATAACCCCATTAAAATGTGACCCATTTAATACTAGCAATCATATCCATGAATTTTGTTTATATACAGAAATTTATCCAGACTATTTTTAAATGTATCTATGGTATTGGCATTCACTACCTCCTTTGGTAATGAGTTCCACAATTTTATTGCTCTTACAGTGAAAAAACGTTTCCGTTGCAGGAGATTAAATCTCCTTTCCTCCAACCTTAAATTATGACCTCTTGTCAGAACCAATTTTCTTGGAATAAAAAGAGCTTCTGCCATCTCTGTATATGGGCCTTGAATATATTTATATAAAGTAATCATGTCACCTCTCAAGCGCCTTTTTTCTAAAGAGAACAGACCCAGTTTGGCTAGCCTCTCCTCATAGGTTAATTTCTCCAATCCCCTTATTAGCTTTGTGGCCCTTCTCTGAACTTTTTCTAGTTCTGCAATATCTTTTTTAGCAATTGGTCCCCAGAACTGCACTCCAAACTCAAGGTGAGGTCTTACCAGGGCTTTATATAATGACAGAATTATGCTTTCCTCCCTTGAATCAATGCCTCTTTTAATACATGCTAGTATCTTATTAGCCTTTGAAGCCGCTGCCCTGCATTGTGCACTCATATTTAGCTTGTTATCTATTACTACTCCGAAATCCCTTTCCTCCTGTGTTTGGCTAAGTCTTGTCCCATTTAAAAAATACATAGCCTGCTTATTTTTACTTCCAAAATGTAGAACCTTACATTTTTCCGTATTAAATCTCATTTTCCATTCATTTGCCCATAGTTCTAATTTTAGCAAATCCCTTTGCAAAGAGAGTTCATCCTGCTCTGACCTAATGACCTTACTTAACTTAGTATCATCTGCAAAAATAGAGATGTCGCTATTTAATCCTTGCTCCAAGTCATTTATAAAAATATTAAAAAGAACAGGGCCCAGTACTGATCCCTGGGGGACGCGACTGATTACCTTTGTCCAATCTGAGTATGATCCATTTACTGCTACTCGTTGCTCCCTATCTTTTATCCAGTTATTTATCCATGAGCTAACATTTTCAGCTATTCCCAGTCCCTTAATTTTGTGCATTAATCTCTCATGTGACACTGTATCAAATGCCTTTGCAAAATCTAAGTATATCACATCAACTGATTCCCCTTTATCTATATTTTTACTTACTTCCTCGTAGAATCTAATTAGATTAGTTTGACATGATCTATTTCTCCTAAAGCCATGCTGATTAGAACTCATAATCTTGTTTACACGAATATGCTCATCAATCCCTTCAAATATCTTCCCCACTATTGATGTCAGACTAACTGGTCTATAGCTTCCTGGATCATCCCTGCTTCCCTTTTTGAAGAGTGGCACCACATCAGCTTTACGCCAATCCTGGGGTACCATGCCTGAGGATAATGAGTCTTGAAAAATTAAGAGTAAAGGTTTGTCTATAACAGTGCTAAGTTCACTTAACACCCTTGGGTGTATTCCATCTGGGCCTGGAGTTTTATTTACCTTAATATTTTTTAGTTTTTTCCTGATATCCTCTAAACACAACCCAGTTAATGGTATGGACTGGCATGTTCTATTCTGTTCCAAAGTATCATTCAATGGTTCCTCTCTTGTGTATACTGAAGAAAAAAACTGGTTTAGTACCTCAGCCTTCTCCCTGTCATTATTTATCATGCTACCCTCCACACATTTTAATGTACCTATATTATCCTTCTTAGATTTTTTGCTATTTATGTACTTAAAGAACCTTTTAGGGTTAGACTTAGAATCCTTGGCAATTAATTTTTCATTTTCAATTTTGGCTAATTTGATTGCTTTTTTGCATGCTTTGTTACATTCCTTATAAATATTGTATGCTGAGTCTGTACTATTTTCTTTTAATAATTTAAATGCATCTTCGGTGGATAGTGTTAGGATTTTTTAAGGGTGTATTGGGTGGGTTTTATTTTTAGGTTAGGGCTTTGGGCAGCAATAGAGCTAAATGAACCTTTTAAGGGCAATGCCCATCCAAATGCCCTTTTCAGGGCAATGGGGAGCTTAGTTTTTTTTAGTTAGGGTTTTATTTGGCGGGTTGGTTGTGTGGGTGGTGGGTTTTACTGTTGGGGGGTTGTGTGTATTTTTTTTTACAGGTAAAAGAGCTGATTTCTTTTGGGGCAATGCCCAGCAAAAGGCCCTTTTAAGGGCTATTGGTAGTTTAGTTTAGGCTAGGTTTTTTTTATTTTGGGCGGGCTTTTTTTATTTTGATAGGGCTATTAGATTAGGTGTAATTAGTTTAAAGATCTTGTAATTTGTTTTTTATTTTCTGTAATTTAGTGGGTTTTTTTTTGTAATTTAGCTAATTGTTTTGAATTTAGTTAATTGTATTTCATTTAGGGAATGTATTTAATTGTAGTGTAAGGTTTAGGTGTTAGTGTAACTTAGGTGAGGATTTATTTTACAGGTAAATTTGTATTTATTTTAGCTAGGTAGTTATTAAATAGTTAAGAACTATTTAGTAACTATTCTACCTAGTTAAAATAAATACAAACTTGCCTGTAAAATAAAAATAAACCCTAAGCTAGATACAATGTAACTATTAGTTATATTGTAGCTAGTTTAGGGTTTATTTTATAGGTAAGTATTTAGTTTTAAATAGGAATTATGTAGTTATTAATTGTAGGTTTTATTTAGATTTATTTTAATTATATTTAAGTTAGGGGGTGTTAGGGTTAGACTTAGATTTAGGGGTTAATAAATTTAATATAGTGGCGGCGATGTTGGGGGCGGCAGATTAGGGGTTAATAAATGTAGGTAGGTTGCGGCGATGTTAGGGACAGCAGATTAGGGGTTAATAATATTTAAATAGTGTTTGCGAGGCGGGAGTGCGACAGTTTAGGGGTTAATATGTTTATTCTAGTGGCAGCGATGTCCGGAGGGCAGATTAGGGGTTAATAATTTAATTTTTGTGTTTGCAATGCGGGAGGGCCTCGGTTTAGGGGTTAATAGGTAGTTTATGGGTGTTAGTGTACTTTTTAGCACTTTAGTTATGTTTTATGCTACAGCGTTGTAGTGTAAAAGTCATAAAAATGTAGTACGAATCTTGACGGGATAGACTGTACCGCTCACTTTTTGGCCTCCCAGGACAAGCTTGTAATACCAGCGCTGTAAAAGTCCCATAGAAAAAAGACTATACGCAATTTGATTTGTGGTAAGTTGATTTGTGGTAAGTTGATTTGTGGTAAGGCCAAAAAAGTGTGTGGTGCCCCTAAATCTGCAAGACTCGTAATACCAGTGGTAGTGAAAAAGCAGCGTTATAACCTGATAACGCTGCTTTTTCACTATAACGCAAAACTCGTAATCTAGCCGATTATTTGTTACTTATGCAGGTTTAAAATATGTAACAATATTAATATAAGATACCTGATAAAATTAATCAAAACTCTGGTTTCCAAAAGAGGTGACAAACAAATTTGACACTGTATACATGCACCTACCCCTGTCAAAACTCATTCATATTACAAAAAACATTACAAAAATAAATAAATATCATCATATATATCATTTCACAAAATATCATCTATTTGTATTCTCACCAAGTTTTCCCGTTTAATTTGATTCTTGTTATTTTGTTTAGTAATGCATGAGGGTTTGCACCATTTAAAAATACCAAAAAGTACTTAAAGGGACACTGAACCCAAATTTTTTCTTTCGTGACTCAGATAGAGCATGCAATTTTAAGCAACTTTCTAATTTACTCCTATTATGAATTTTTCTTCATTCTCTTGCTATCTTTATTTGCATCTAAGTTATTTTTTGGGTTCAGCACTTGTTTATTGGTCGGTTAAATCAATCCACCAATCAGCAAGAACAACCCAGGTTGTTCACCAACAATGGGCCGGCATCTAAACTTATATTCTTGCTATTCAATTAAAGATACCAAGAGAATGAAGAAATTTTGATAATAGTAGTAAATTAGAAAGTTGCTTAAAATTGCATGCTCTATCTGAATCACAAAAGAAAAAATTTGGGTTCAGTGTCCCTTTAAAACAAGAGTTGATCTCTCTCTTTTGCCCCCGACAATTTAAAAATATGTTATTAGTTCAGAGAAACACAGATCTATAAGCCATAACATCAACAACACAACAAAATAAGGCTAGGCAAAACATAAAATGAGCCGGATCCTAAGCTTACATTCCTGCTTTTCAAATAAAGATTGCAAGAGAAAAAAGAAAATGTGATAATAGGAGTAAATTAGAAAGTTGCTTAAAATTGCTGCTCTTTCTGAATCATGAAAGAAAAATGTGGGTGTAGTATCCCTTTAAGCTTACCTAGGTAGGCCCAAGAGCATCAATCTACTACTGAGAGCGAGCTGATGATTGGTGTCTACACACGTCTCTTGTCATTGGCTTACCAGATGTGTTTAGCCAGGTTCCAGTAGAACATTGCTCCTCTGGAGTTGAATTTAACTATGTATTAACTCTCAAAAAACCCATTTACCAATAAGCATTAACAGAATGTACCTATAAGCCAATGAACATTATTAGGAAGCACAAAACCAATACTGCTGCATTAGATTCAGTTTAAACTGCAATAGCTTTAAAGGAATAGTAACATTTTCTTTTATGATTCAGATGGAACATACAATTTTAAACACATTTGCAATTTACTTCTATTTGCTTCATTCTCTTGTTATCCATTGATGAAGGGACAGCATTGCTCTGCTGGCAGCTAGCTGAACACACCTAGGCCTAGATTTGGAGTTCGGCGGTAGCCGTCAAAACCAGCGTTAGAGGCTCCTAACGCTGGTTTTGGCCGCCTGCTGGTATTTGGAGTCAGTGATTAAAGGGTCTAACGCTCACTTTTCAGCCGCGACTTTTCAATACCGCAGATCCCCCTACGCCATTTGCGTATCCTATCTTTTCAATGGGATCTTTCTAACGCCGATATTTAGAGTCGTTTCTGAAGTGAGCGTTAGAGCTCTAACGACAAAATTCCAGCCGCCTGAAAATAGCAGGAGTTAAGAGCTTTCTGGCTAACGCCGGTTCATAAAGCTCTTAACTACTGTACCCTAAAGTACACTAACACCCATAAACTACCTATGTACCCCTAAACCGAGCTCCCCCCACATCGCCGCCACTCGATTAAAATTTTTAACCCCTAATCTGCCGACCGCCACCTACGTTATACTTATGTACCCCTAATCTGCTGCCCCTAACCCCGCCGACCCCTGTATTACATTTATTAACCCCTAACCTGCCCCCCACAACGTCGCCGCCAGCTACTTAAAATAATTAACCCCTAATCTTCCGACCGCAAAGCGCCGCCACCTACGTTATCCCTATGTACCACTAATCTGCTACCCCTAACACCGCCGACCCCTATATTATATTTATTAACCCCTAATCTGCCCCCCTCAACGTCGCCGACACCTGCCTACACTTATTAACCCCTAATCTGCCGAGCGGACCTGAGCGCTACTATAATAAAGTTATTAACCCCTAACCCGCCTCACTAACCCTATCATAAATAGTATTAACCCCTAATCTGCCCTCCCTAACATCGCCGACACCTAACTTCAATTATTAACCCCTAATCTGCCGAGCGGACCTCACCGCTACTATAATAAATGTATTAACCCCTAAAGCTAAGTCTAACCCTAATACTAACACCCCCCTAAGTTAAATATAATTTACATCTAACGAAATAAATTAACTCTTATTAAATAACTTATTCCTATTTAAAGCTAAATACTTACCTGTAAAATAAATCCTAATATAGCTACAATATAAATTATAATTATATTATAGCTATTTTAGGATTAATATTTATTTTACAGGCAACTTTTTAATTATTTTAACCAGGTACAATAGCTATTAAATAGTTAATAACTATTTAATAGTTACCTAGTTAAAATAATAACAAATTTACCTGTAAAATAAATCCTAACCTAAGATATAATTAAACCTAACACTACCCTATCAATAAATTAATTAAATAAACTACCTACAATTACCTACAATTAACCTAACACTACACTATCAATAAATTAATTAAACACAATTCCTACAAATAAATACAATTAAATAAACTAGCTAAAGTACAAAAAATAAAAAAGAACTAAGTTACAAAAAATAATAAAATATTTACAAACATAAGAAAAATATTACAACAATTTTAAACTAATTACACCTACTCTAAGCCCCCTAATAAAATAACAAAGACCCCCAAAATAAAAAATTCCCTACCCTATTCTAAATTAAAAAAGTTACAAGCTCTTTTACCTTACCAGCCCTGAACAGGGCCCTTTGCGGGGCATGCCCCAAGGATTTCAGCTCTTTTGCCTGTAAAAAAAAACATACCATACCCCCCCCCCAACATTACAACCCACCACCCACATACCCCTAATCTAACCCAAACCCCCCTTAAATAAACCTAACACTAAGCCCCTGAAGATCTTCCTACCTTGTCTTCACCATACCAGGTTCACCGATCCGTCCTGGCTCCAACATCTTCATCCAACCCAAGCGGGGGTTGGCGATCCATCATCCGGTGGCTGAAGAGGTCCAGAAGAGGCTCCAAAGTCTTCCTCCTATCCGGCAAGAAGAGGACATCCGGACCGGCAAACATCTTCTCCAAGCGGCATCTTCAATCTTCTTCCATCCGGTGCGGAGCGGGTCCATCTTGAAGCAGGCGACGATCAGCCAATAGAATGCGAGCTCAATCTGATTGGCTGATTGGATCAGCCAATCGGATTGAACTTGATTCTGATTGGCTGATTCCATCAGCCAATCAGAAAATTCCTACCTTAATTCCGATTGGCCGATAGAATCCTATCAGCCAATCGGAATTCGAGGGACGCCATCTTGGATGACGTCCCTTAAAGGAACCGTCATTCGTCGGGAGACAACGGAAGAAGAGGATGGATCCGCGTCGCCTGCTTCAAGATGGACCCGCTCCGCACCGGATGGAAGAAGATTGAAGATGCCGCTTGGAGAAGATGTTTGCCGGTCCGGATGTCCTCTTCTTGCCGGATAGGAGGAAGACTTTGGAGCCTCTTCTGGACCTCTTCAGCACCGGATGATGGATCGCCAATCCCCGCTTGTGTTGGATGAAGATGTTGGAGCCAGGACGGATCGGTGAACCTGGTATGGTGAAGACAAGGTAGGAAGATCTTCAGGGGCTTAGTGTTAGGCTTATTTAAGGGGGGTTTGGGTTAGATTAGGGGTATGTGGGTGGTGGGTTGTAATGTTGGGGGGGGGTATGGTATGTTTTTTTTTACAGGCAAAAGAGCTGAAATCCTTGGGGCATGCCCCGCAAAGGGCCCTGTTCAGGGCTGGTAAGGTAAAAGAGCTTGTAACTTTTTAAATTTAGAATAGGGTAGGGAATTTTTTATTTTGGGGGTCTTTGTTATTTTATTAGGGGGCTTAGAGTAGGTGTAATTAGTTTAAAATTGTTGTAATATTTTTCTTATGTTTGTAAATATTTTATTATTTTTTGTAACTTAGTTCTTTTTTATTTTTTGTACTTTAGCTAGTTTATTTAATTGTATTTATTTGTAGGAATTGTGTTTAATTAATTTATTGATAGTGTAGTGTTAGGTTAATTGTAGGTAATTGTAGGTAGTTTATTTAATTAATTTATTGATAGGGTAGTGTTAGGTTTAATTATATCTTAGGTTAGGATTTATTTTACAGGTAAATTTGTTATTATTTTAACTAGGTAACTATTAAATAGTTATTAACTATTTAATAGCTATTGTACCTGGTTAAAATAATTAAAAAGTTGCCTGTAAAATAAATATTAATCCTAAAATAGCTATAATATAATTATAATTTATATTGTAGCTATATTAGGATTTATTTTACAGGTAAGTATTTAGCTTTAAATAGGAATAAGTTATTTAATAAGAGTTAATTTATTTCGTTAGATGTAAATTATATTTAACTTAGGGGGGTGTTAGTATTAGGGTTAGACTTAGCTTTAGGGGTTAATACATTTATTATAGTAGCGGTGAGGTCCGCTCGGCAGATTAGGGGTTAATAATTGAAGGTAGGTGTCGGCGATGTTAGGGAGGGCAGATTAGGGGTTAATACTATTTATGATAGGGTTAGTGAGGCGGATTAGGGGTTAATAACTTTATTATAGTAGCGCTCAGGTCCGCTCGGCAGATTAGGAGTTAATAAGTGTAGGCAGGTGTCGGCGACGTTGAGGGGGGCAGATTAGGGGTTAATAAATATAATATAGTGGTCGGCGATGTTAGGGCAGCAGATTAGGGGTACATAGGGATAACGTAGGTTGCGGCGGTTTACGGAGCGGCAGATTAGGGGTTAAAAAAAATATGCAGGTGTCAGCGATAGCGGGGGCGGCAGATTAGGGGTTAATAAGTGTAAGGTTAGGGGTGTTTAGACTCGGGGTACATGTTAGAGTGTTAGGTGCAGACGTAGGAAGTGTTTCCCCATAGGAAACAATGGGGCTGCGTTAGGAGCTGAACGCTGCTTTTTTGCAGGTGTTAGGTTTTTTTTCAGCTCAAACAGCCCCATTGTTTCCTATGGGAGAATCGTGCACGAGCACGTTTTTGAGGCCGGCCGCGTCCGTAAGCAACTCTGGTATCGAGAGTTGCATTTGCGGTAAAAATGCTCTACGCTCCTTTTTTGGAGCCTAACGCAGCATTTGTTTAAACTCTCGATACCAGAGTTAAATTTATGGTGCGGCCAGAAAAAAGCCCGCGGAGCGTTAACAGCCCTTTTACCGCCAAACTCCAAATCTAGGCCCTAGTTAGCCACAAGAGTCACAAGAGACAAATGTGTGCAAGCAGCTCCCACTAGTGTATGATATGTGTATTGATTTGTTAACAAGGGATACCAAGAGAATGAAGCATTTGAAAAACGAAGTGAATTCCAAAGTGTCTTAAAATGACTGGCTCTATCTGAATCATGCAAGTTTAATTTTGACTTTCCTATCCCTTTAATTTCACATTTTTTAGATAAAAAAATATATATTTACATACATTACATTATAAAATAAATATATAATGATGGTCTTTTGCCAAGAGACATTAATGTAATCATAAAATCCTGTAATAAATTTGATCATTTTATTATTCTACTTACATATCTCTATTATCCCTGCAGGGACTGTATTGTTTTATAGCTCTAATAAAGTGTTTGTTATAAGCTCATAAAGCCTATTTCTATTTGTATTCACTTTATTCTCTAGATATTACACACACATGAAATAAGATTTAACTTGCTGACCTTCTATTTCAGTGATACAGTTTGGTTTTACTACAATCTTTGTTGCTGCGTTCCCTCTGGCTCCACTCCTTGCATTACTGAATAATATTATTGAGATAAGACTTGATGCTTATAAATTTGTTACACAGTGGAGACGAGCAATGCCGGCCAGAGCCACTGATATAGGTAAGTACAAAAATCTGAATTCATAAACAGACTTTTTTCCCATTAACTTTAAAGGTACAGTAAACATCTTGTACTTACAAGATATTTCTGTTGTTCTGCTATAGAATAAAAAATCAGCCACGTCTCAATATTTTGGAAACAAATTAACATCCTTTTACTGCAATTTTGGTTTCTATAGCCAAGGTCCACCACAATTCACCTTATTTGTAGGAGCCAATCTGGGCTTAAAGGGACAGTCAACACCAGAATTTTTGTTGTTTAAAAAGATAGACAATCCCTTTATTACCCATTCCCCAGTTTTGCAAAACCAACACTGTTATATTAATACACTTTTTACTGCTGTGACTATCTTGTATCTAAGCACCTTCTGACCGCCCCTAATCACATGACTTTTAGTTATTATCTATTGACTTGCATTTTATCCAATTAGTGCAGTGTCTGCCACTAGCCACGAGCGTGATCACAATGCTATCTATATGGCCTACATGAGCTTGCTCTCCCCTGCTGTGAAAAGTAAATAAAATAGAGGCGGCCTTCAAGGGCTTAGAAATTATCATATGAGCCTTCCTAGGTTTGCTTTCAACTAGAATACCAAGAGAACAAAGCAAAATTGTTGATAAAAGTAAATTGGAAAGTTGTTTAAAATTACATGCCCTATTTGAAAAATGTAAGTTTTTTTTGGACTTGACTGTCCCTTTAAGTCTGCAGACAGCAAGGCTACCAGCTGGCATAATTCTATTATATAATACTAGTCCTAAAGCTCTGTACACAGGCCAATTTTTTAAGTACTGTGGTCCCACTTCTTGCTCTCTCTCTCCACCCTCTTTTATGCGCTCCCTCTCTCCCTCCTCTCTTTTGCACTCTCTCTCCCCCTCTTTTGCTCTCTCCCTCTCTTTTGCTTTCTCTCTATCTCTCTCTCTTTTGCTCACTCTTTCCCTCTCTTTTGCTCTCTCTCCCTCCTCTCTTTTGCTCTCTCTCCCCTCTCTTTTGCTCTCTCTCTCCCACTCTATTTTGCTCTCTCTCTCCCCCCTCTTTTGCTCTCTCTCTCTTTCCCCCCTCTCTTTTTTTCTCTCTCTTTTGCTCTCTTTCCCCCTTCTTTTGATCTCTCTCTCTCCCTCCTCTCGTTTGCTTTCTGTTCCCCCCTCTATTTCTCTCTCTCTCTCTCTCTCTCTCTCTCTCTCTCTCTCTCTCCCCCTGTCTTTTGCTATCTCTCTCCCCCCTCTCTTTTGCTCTCTCTCTCTCTCTTTCCCCCCTCTCTTTTGCTCTCTCTCTCTCTCTCTCTCTCTCTCTCTCTCTCTTTCCCCCCTCTCTTTTGCTCTCTCTCTTTCTCTCTTTTGTCCTCTCTTTCCCCCCTATTTTGCTCTCTCTCCCCTATCTTTTGCTCTCTCTCCCTTCTCTCTTTTGCTCTCTCTCTCCCCCTCTTCTCTTTTGCTCTCTCTCACCCCCTCCTCTCTTTTGCTTTCTTCCCTCTGTTTTGCTCTCTCCCCTCTGTTGCTTTCTCCCCGCCTGACCATGCCCACTTGCCACGCCTGTTGACCATGTCCCACCATGGCACGTCCGCTCAGCCACGCCACATTCATGACATGCCCGGTCACACCCCCATCACTGCACTCCCGGTCATGCCCCCATCACAGCGCTCCCGTCTGGCCATGCCCCCTCAATGGCAGTTTCCAAAATAAAACACTTTCTCTGCTGCTCAAGGTCAGGTATGTTTGTCCTTGCACAGTCTCTACTGCGCATGACTGCATCTGACAAACATACCTGGCCTTTTATTGTATAGGATACTGTGTGGCAGTTTTTATTAGTTAAAACCATTAGGGAAATATATGTAACAAGGGTTAGAATTGATGAGTCAGTAGTGTGCATTTCAAGTTCTGAGAGAAAATCCTCAATTTACAGAGCTAAATTACACGGAAAGGGGGACAGTAAATACTGAAAGTATATTGTGAAGTTTATTCATTATGCACATCTAAACATTTTCTATTACAATCTCAAGGTGTTAACTGTGTCTTTAAGCTTTGATGAGATATCTGTTAATCAGAAATGTAAACATATAGCCACATAGGTAGATATCTGTCATCTGTTTAAGAGATAGATAGATAGATAGAGAGAGAGAGAGAGAGAGAGAGAGAGAGAGAGATTGATAGACATATAGAAAGATAAATAGAAGGACAGATATGATTGAAAATTGTTTTCTTCTATCTAATAGGTATCTGGTATGGAATCCTGGAAGGAATTGGAGTTCTGGCTGTTATCACGAATGCGTTTGTTATTGCTATTACATCTGATTACATCCCCCGGTTTGTGTATGCATTTAAGTATGGACCCTGCACAGACCAAGGATACAGACATGAAAAGTAATATTATACAATTCATATTTATTGACAAAGCAAGAAGTGTGAAACAGCGCTAATGAGTGACAAAACAATCCACACAAATGCTCCCCAAATTAAACTTTCAGATTAGGGAACTGATATATAGTTTTAAATCAACCAAAGTCAGAGTATATCACATATACAGTGATAGTGATACATATATTCAACAATATAAAACAAATGAATGCAATCTAAGCAATAGATAAGGTCAAAAAGATATAGGCCTCTAGTTATGAAGCTCCGTACGTACCTGCCTTCGCCAGCCCCAATACACTCGCCTAAGCTCGCCTCACATCGCCGCCGCGGATCTGAAAACGCTTGCCAAAGTTATCAATAAATTTGTCAAAAAGCCGCACACCAAGTACAGGGCGATGAGCAGCAGACTGTGATAGTTATCACTCATCAATCTCGCTGCTCTTCGACTTTTTTGCAGCTTTATTGATACCCCTGTCACTAAGCACTCACACTATACTATACTGTTCTACCCCCAATACCGGCGCCCCCGGAGCCCCCCCCCAACTAAATAAAGTTATTACCCCCTAAACCGCCGCTCCTAGACTCCGCCGCAACTATAATAAATATATTAACCCCTAAATCTCTGCTCCCGGACTCTGCCGCAACTATAATAAATATATTAACCCCTAAACCGCCACTCCTAGACCCCGCCGCAACTATAATAAATATATTAACCCCTTAACCGCCGCTCCCGGACCCCGCCGCAACTATAATAAATATATTAAACCCTAAACCTCCACTCCCGGACCCCGCCGCAACTATAATAAATATGTTAAACCCTAAACCGCCGCTCCCGGACCCCGCCGCCACCTACATAATCCCTATTAACCCCTATCCTGCCCCCCCCTATACCGCCGCCACCTATAATAACTGTATTAACCCCTATCCTGCCCCCCCTACACCACCGCCACCTATAATAAATTTATTAACCCCTATCCTGCCCCCCCTACTCCGCCGCCATTATAATAAAATTATTAACCCCTAAACCTAAGTCTAACACTAACCCTAACACCCCCCTAACTTAAATATTAATTAAATAAATCTAAATAATATTATTCTTATTAACTAAATTAATCCTATTTAAAACTAAATACTTACCTATAAAATAAACCCTAATATAGCTACAATATAACTAATAATTACATTGTAACTATTTTAGGATTTATTTTTATTTTACAGGCAACTTTGTATTTATTTTAACTAGGTACAATAGTTATTAAATAGGTATTAACTATTTAATAACTACCTAGCTAAAAGAAATTCAAAATTACCTGTAAAATAATTCCTAACCTAAGTTACAATTAAACCTAACACTACACTATAATTAAATTAATTAAATAAATTAGCTACCAATACCTACAATTAAATACAATTAAATAAACTAAACTAAATTACAAAAACAAACACTAAATTACAGAAAATAAAAAAATATTACAAGAATTTTAAACTAATTACACCTAATCTAAGCCCCCTAATAAAATAAATTAAAAAAAAATAATAAAAGTCCCTACCCTATTCTACATTACAAGGTAATCAGCTCTTTTACCAGCCCTTAAAAGGGCTTTTTGCGGGGCATGCCCCAAAGTAATCAGCCCTTTTGCCTGTAAAAAAAAATACAACCCCCCAACATTAAAACCCACCACCCACATACCCCTACTCCAACCAACCCAAACCCCCCTTAAAAAAACCTAACACTAACCCCCTGAAGATCTCCCTACCTTGAGTCGTCTTCACCCAGCCGGGCCGAAGTCTTCATCCGATGGGGCAGAAGAGGACATCCAGACCGGCAGAAGTCTTCATCCTATCCGGGCAGAAGAGGACATCCAGACCAGCAGAAGTCTTCATCCTATCCAGGTCGAAGAGGACAGCTGGACCAGCAGACATCTTCATCCAAGCGGCATCTTCTATCTTCATCCATCCGACGAGGAGCAGCTCCATCTTCAAGACTTCCGGCGCGGAACATCCTTCTTGCACTACGACTACCCGACGAATGGCTGGTCCTTTAAATGACATCATCCAAGATGGCGTCCCTCGAATTCCGATTGGCTGATAGGATTCTATCAGCCAATTGGAATTAAGGTAGGAAAAATCTGATTGGCTGATGCTATCAGCCAATCAGATTGAAGTTCAATCCGATTGGCTCATTGGATCAGCCAATCAGATTGAACTTCAATCTGATTGGCTGATTGCATCAGCCAATCATATTTTTCCTACCTTAATTCCGATTGGCTGATAGAATCCTATCAGCCAATCGAAATTTGAGGGACACCATCTTGGATGACGTCATTTAAAGGACCAGCCATTCGTCGGGTAGTCGTCGTGCAAGAAGGATGTTCCGTGCCGGAGGTCTTGAAGATGGAGTCGCTCCTCTTCGGATGGATGAAGATAGAAGATGCCGCTTGGATGAAGATGTCTGCCGGTCCGGATGTCCTCTTCTGCCCGGATAGGATGAAGACTTCTGCCAGTCTGGATGTCCTCTTCTGCCCGGATAGGATGAAGACTTCTGCCGGTCTGGATGTCCTCTTCTGCCCCATCGGATGAAGACTTCGGCCCGGCTGGGTGAAGACGACTCAAGGTAGGGTGATCTTCAATGGGGTAGTGTTAGGTTTATTTAAGGGGGGTTTGGGTGGATTAGAGTAGGGGTATGTGGGTGGTGGGTTTTAATGTTGGGGGGGTTGTATTTTTTTTTACAGGCAAAAGAGCTGATTACTTTGGGGCATGCCCCGCAAAAAGCCCTTTTAAGGGCTTGTAAGAGAGCTGATAACTTTGTAATGTAGAATAGGGTAGGGACTTTTATTATTATTTTTTTTTTATTATTTTATTAGGGGGCTTAGATTAGGTGTAATTAGTTTAAACTTCTTGTAATATTTTTTTATTTTCTGTAATTTAGTGCTTGTTTTTTTTTTGTAATTTAGTTTAGTTTATTTAATTGTATTTAATTGTAGGTATTGGTAGCTAATTTATTTAATTAATTTAATGATAGTGTAGTGTTAGGTTTAATTGTAACTTAGGTTAGGATTTATTTTACAGGTAATTTTGTATTTATTTTAGCTAGGTAGCTGTTAAATAGTTATTAACTATTTAATAACTATTGTACCTAGTTAAAATATATACAAAGTTGCCTGTAAAATAAAAATAAACCCTAAAATAGCTATAATGTAATTATTAGTTATATTGTAGCTATATTAGGGTTTATTTTATAGGTAAGTATTTAGTTTTAAATAGGATTAATTTAGTTAATAAGAGTAATATTATTTAGATTTATTTAATTAATATTTAAGTTAGGGGGGTGTTAGGGTTAGTGTTAGACTTAGGTTTAGGGGTTAATAATTTTATTATAGTGGTGGCGGTGTAGGGGGGCATGATAGGGGTTAATATATTTATTATAGGTGGCGGCGGTATAGGGGGGGCAGGATAGGGGTTAATAGGTATTATGTAGGTGGCAGCAGGGTCCAGGAGCAGCGGTTTAGGAATAGTGGCGAGCGTACCTGGTAGTAGTTTGCTAACTACCAAAAGTAGTCAGATTGTGCCGAACTTGCGTTCGGAACATCTGGAGTGACGTAAGCATCGATCTGTGTTGGACTGAGCCCGGCGGATAGAAGCTTACGTCACTATATTCTACTTTTACCGGGCAGTAGGGCTTGATAACTAAGGCGAATCAGACTCGCCACAAATATGGTGCGGAATTCCAGCGTATTTGCGGTTGACGGCTTGATAACTAGAGGCCATAGGCTTGTGCTGCTTATAGTATGATACAATGTCATTACAATTACCTGCCACATTTTAATTTATTATCATTGCATATTTGTTTTTCAGATGCTTGAGAGGTTATGTCAATAGCAGTCTATCTGTTTTTGATCTGAGTGAACTTGGCATGGGATATTCTGGTTACTGCAGGTACAGGCTGCTTTATTTGTGATATTTTGTGACTGTTTACTTAAAGGGACATGAAAAACTAAATTATTCTTTCATGATTCAGATAGAGAATACAATTTTAAACAACTTTTTAATTTTCTTCTATTATTTAATTTACTTCCATCTCTTGTTATCCTTTGCTAAAAGGTTTATCTAAAACGTATAAGCAGTGCTAGAAACAATGACCCTTTGCTAAACTAAAAAAGTCTTCCCCTCAAAACAGACAGTGAATGAGTATGTGTGTGGGATATATAGTTGGCACTCCAAAAAAGGAGCAGGAGGTGAATTACCAAAATTATGTACGTATTCACAAATACTGTATTCTCCTAAATATATGATGCAAATACAACCATATATTGCAATGATGTATTGATAAACTGATTTAGTTTACAAAATTTTTATTTACAAGATCTGGTAGTGTGGTCTCTAATATCTGATAAGAACAATAGTTAAACATATTGTAAAACAATAGTGAAGTTTACATGATAAAATAGATATAACAAACATGAGGCGTATCAATATATATTAATAAAAAGGGACGTCTCCCTATATTAAACCCCGACAAGGCTGATCAGATACTTGGTTAATACTACATTGAAGTGAATAACAAGAGCACACAGGAGCTGTGCAGAGTTCAGCGCACTAATGTTGATACAAAGAATACTTCTGTGAATACAGGGATATTACGTGATCGGAGTAACGGAAAAGTTTGATAGGACTGTTTACTCACGTGAAGTGGATTTGAATACAGTTGCCGTTACAATGTTTCCAATGTTACCAGTGCACTGGTGGGATTCTCGATCTAGTTTGCCATGGTGACCGCAGTGTTTAGCCGTAGCTAAAATGGATATTGCTGATTTCAAAGCTGATATACAAATCGTGGGTAGCAAACTTGACTCCTCTTTATCCTCAGATAGTCCTTGGAGCCTCTTGGTTTGCAAATTATGTATTGCCCCTGTGTTGGGAACTCCCAGAACACTTTAGCCGCCGGACAGACAATCTCTTGCTTGTGGGGATAAATCAATCCTTCAAAACCTGTCTCCACCGTGTCTTTAGACACCTCTCGGATTTACACAGGTGTATGGATAAACCCAGTCCTTTGTGTATGTCAATCTGTACTTGCTTGGTTTCCAGATGTAGCAGTGTGCTTCTCAAAGTCAGTTGAGTCTACGGCCTCTAGTTATCAAGGTCTGTCGGACCTGATCCGACAGTGCGGATCAGGTCCGGCAGACCTCGCTGAATACGGCGAGCAATACGCTCGCCATATTCAGCATTGCACCAGCAGCTCACAAGAGCTGCTGGTGCAACGCCACTCCCTGCAGACTCGCGGCCAATAGGCCACCAGCAGGGGGGTGTCAATCAACCCGATCGCACTCGATCGGGTTGATTTCCGGCGATGTCTGTCCGCCTGCTTCATAACTGCTGTTTCTGGAGCTTGATACATATGCTCCTACGCATTTCAACCTCACAAGGGCTTTATCAAGATGCTAAAGGGCTGTTCAGTATGCTTCTTATATAGCCAGACTTGTTATTTCATTTGTTAATTGCTATGTGCTTTAGGATTGGAGAATACACTTGGCTCATTCACCTCCATGTTTTTAGTATCTGAACTCTGCACAGCTTCTCTGCACAGCTCCTCTGTGCTCTTGTTATTCACTTCAATGTAGTAATATCCAAGTATCTGATCAGCCTTGTGGGGTTGAATAAAGGGAGATGTTCCTTTATATTAATATATATTGATACGCCTCATATTTGTTGTATCTATTTTATCATGTAAAGGTCACTATTGTTTTAATATTGTTTAACTATTGTTCTTATCAGATATTAGAGACCACACTACCAGGTCTTGTAAATAAATATTTTGTAAACTAAATCAGTTTATCAATATATCATTGCAATATATGGTTGTATTTGCATTATATATTTAGGAGAATACAGTATTTGTGAATACGTACATAATTTTGGTAGTTCACCCCTTGCTCCTTTTTTGAAAGGTTTATCTAGGCAAGCTCATGAGCAGCATAGAATCTAGGTTCTAGCTGCTGATTGGTCGCTGCATATAAATACCGATTTTCATTGACTCACCCATGTGTTCAGTTAGAAACCAGTAGTGCATTGCTGCTCCTTCAACAAATGATACCTAGAGAATAAAACAAATTAGATAGAATAGAATAGAAGTAAATTAGAAAGTTGTTTAAAATTGTATTCTCTATTTGAATCATTAAGGACACATTTTGGGTTTCATGTCCCTTTAATTTCTTTGCTAACTCAGTTGTACATTTAAAAAAAATATATATTTGTAATTAAAGGGACAATGTTTGCTTTAAATTCCCAATTCCTTGTATCATGTGACAGCAATCAGCCAATAAAAGATATGTACATACATATACTGTATACCATGAACTCTTGTACATGCCCAATAGGTGATGGTGCTTTAGAAAGTGTGCACATGAAAATAATGTGTACAAGTGGATAATGGAGGTAATTGGAATTTTTTAGCATTACATGCTATGGAGTAAATTTACCAAGCAGTGAAAAGATTGGGATAATTGACAACCGCTGCTAGCGGGCGATTGGCCGCGAATGTGTAGGGGGCGGCATTGCACAAGCATTTCACAAGAAATGCTTGTGCATTGTTAAATGCCGACAGCGTATGCTGTCATCATTTAGCGATGTCGGGCTATAGTGAATCATGTCTGCCCGGCATTTAAAAAATCTACTCCTATATATGAATAATGAGCATTTTGTTTTGACTTTAATTTCCTTTTAGTCTTGATGTTTATGTGTTAAATAGCATTTCTAATATAAAGCTGGAGTTAAAGGAACATGAAACCCAAACATTTTTTTCATGATTCAGATAGAGAATACCATTTAATTTACTTCTATTATCAAAATGTGTTTAATTCTCTTGTTATTCTTTGTTATAGATATATCTAGATAGGTAGCATGCACATGTCTGGAGCACTAAATGGCAGGAAATAGTACTGCCATCTAGTGCTCTTGCAAATGCATAACATTCTAGCAAACCTGCTGCCATATAGTGCTCCAGAAATGGTCCGGCTCCTAAGAATACGTCCTTGCTTTTCAACAAAAGTTAAGAAAAGAATGAAGAAAATGTTATAATAGAAATTAGTTGTTTAAAATTGTATTCTCTATCTGAATCATGAAAGAAAAATTGTGGGTTTCATATCCCTTTAAGCTTTTGACTGGAGCTTTAGAAACAACAAGATGAAAGCTATTTTATTTGTAAATTTTACTACGTAACAGGATACATATTTGTTTTTATTTTTGCTGTTCCCATCATCTGAAATTTACAACTGCAATCAACTCCATAATTTTTTAAGATATATGATTTAAAGGGACACTCAAGTCAAAATTAAACTTTTAGGATTCAGATAGGTCATGCAATTTTAAACAACTTTCCAATTTACTTTCACAGTCTTTTATATTTACATTTTCGGAGTCACCAGCTCCCACTGAGCATGTGCAAGAATTCAATGAATCTACATATATGCATTTATGATTGGCTGATGGCTGTCACATGATATGGAAATAGAAATCATTTTTTGAAATTTGTCAGAAATTTTTTTTACTACTGATTTGAAGTCCAGACTAAGTGCTACTGTATTGTCTTGTTATTATGTATTTGTTGATTATGCAAATCTACTGTATTGACTGGTCCTTTAAGTGAGGTCAATATGATTTAAAGAGTAGCATTTTAGGGGGGGTTACAAAATATCTTCCCCTTACACATTCCAAGCTGAATTTTCTAATCTGGTTTCATTACTTTTTGTTTCCTGTTGTCTCCTTTACATTGTAAATGTAAACCACTTTCTACAGGTTGTAGCTTAAAGACAGTTTTATTTTCTTCTTTTGGTTTACTTATGTTTAAAATGTGTTTCTAGTGTCCCTTGTACATAATATTCTATTTATACAGCTGTATCAAATGTTTGCCCTTTATCATTAACAGATGATAATATTAAAGGGACATGAAACCCAAAAATGTTCTTTCAAGATTCAGATAGAGAATACAATTTTAAAAAAAGTTCCAATTTATTTCTATTATCAAATTTGCTTTGTTCTCTTGTTATTCTTTGTTAAATAGATACCTAGTTAGGTGTCTGGAGTACTACATAGTGCTGCTATCTAGTGCTCATGCAAATGGATAGCATTCTTGCAAAACTGCTGCTATATCGCGCTACACACATGTGCACACTCCTGAACGTACCTTCCTGCTTTTCAACAAAGAATAATAATAAAATAAAAAAGTATATAAGTAAATTGGAACGTTTTTTCAAATGGTATGTTCTATCTAAATCATAAAAGAAAACAATTGAATTGTATTTCCCTTTAAGATTCATTCTATAGAATTTTTCAAATGGTAGAATGAATGTCAAGGGGAACATAAGTTCTATCATTTTAATGTTATAATACAGAACTTTACAAATTCATATTTGAACACTTTCTCACTTAGGGAAGTCTATTAGATTTTTCAATGAGAAGAAGGAAACACAAGTGAAAAAGAACTTTGAAAATTAAGATGGACAGATTTATTTTTCTTTTAACTTTTGTCATAATTTTGTATCCTATAATAACAGATATAGAGACTATAGAGCACCACCATGGAGTTCCAAACCTTACGAATTTACCTTGCAGTTCTGGCATGTGCTTGCAGCTCGATTAGCCTTCATTATAGTATTTGAGGTATGTACTCTCTGTCTCTTTCTCTCTCTCTCTCTCTCTCTCTCTCTGTATGTATATATATATATATATATATATATATATATATATATATATACACACACACACACACAATGGCCCCTAGTTATCAAGCCGTCAACCGCAAATACGTTGGAATTCCACAGCGTATTTGTGGCGAGGCTGATTCACCTAAGTTATCAAGCCCTACAGACCGGCAAAAGTAGAATTTAGTGACGTAAGCTTCGATCCGCCGGACTCAGTCCTACACAGATCGATTCTTACGTCACTCCAGATGTTCCGAACACAAGTTCGGCACAATCTGACTACTTTTGCTAGTTATCAAATGACTAGCAGGTACGCTCGGCACTTTTCCGGCCCAGCGTACCTGGTTTTCAATCCGCCGCCCTGGAGGTGGCGGATCCCATAGGAATCAATGGGAGTCTGACCATAGCGAAAGTTCATGTTCGCTGCTGCCCGACATCCCATTGATTCCTATGGGAGATGTCTGCACCTAACACCCTAACATGTACCCCGAGTCTAAACACCCCTAATCTGCCCCCCCTACACCGCCGCAACAAAATAAATGTATTACCCCCTAAACTGCCACTCCCGGACCCCGCCGCAACTCTAATAAACTGATTAACCCCTAAACCACCGCTCCCGGAGCCCACCGTCACTATAATAAACTGATTAACCCCTAAACCGCCGCTCCCGGACCCCGCCGCCACCTACATAATACCTATTAACCCCTATCCTGCCCCCCTATACTGCTGCCACCTATAATAAATGTATTAACCCCTATCTTGCCAATCCCGTACCCCGCCGCAACTAAATAAATTGTTTAACCCCTAAACCGCTGCTCCCGGACCCCGCCGCCACCTATATTAAACTTATTAACCCCTAATCTGCCCCCCCTACACCGTTGCTACCTATAATAAATTTATTAACCCCTATCCTGCCCCCCCTATACCGCCACCATCTATATTAAACTAATTAACCCCTAAACATAAGTCTAACACAAACCCTAACACCCCCCTAACTTAAATATTATTTTAATAAATCTAAATAAAAATTACTCTTATTAACTAAATTAATCCTATTTAAATAAATACTTACCTATAAAATAAACCCTAATATAGCTACAATATTACTCATAATTATATTGTAGCTATTTTAGGATTTATTTTTATTTTACAGGCAAATTTACATTTATTTTAACTAGGCACAATAGCTATTAAATAGTTAATAACTATTTAATAGCTACCTAGTTAAAATAAAGACAAATTTACCTGTAAAATAAAAACTAACCTAAGTTACAATTACACCTAACACTACACTATCATTAACTAAATTATTCCTATTTAAAAATAAATACTTACCTGTAAAATAAACCCTAAGATAGCTACAATGTAATTAATAATTACATTGTAGCTATTTTAGGATTTATATTTATTTTACAGGTAACTTTGTATTTATTTTAACTAGGTAGAATAGTTATTAAATAGTTATTAACTATTTAATAACTACCTAGCTAAAAGAAATACAAAATTACTTGTAAAATAAATCCTAACCTAAGTTAAAATTAAACCTAACACTACACTATCAATAAATAAATTAAATTAATTAACTACAAATACCTACAATTAAATACAATTAAATAAACTGTTACAAAAAATAAAAAAATATTACAAGAATTTTATTCTAAGTACACCTAATCTAAGCCCCTTAATAAAATAACAAAGCCCCCCAAAATAAAAAAATGCCCTACCCTATTCTAAATTACAAAAGTTAACAGCTCTATTACCTTACCAGCCCTTAAAAGGGCCTTTTGCGGGGCATGCCCCAAAGAAATCAGCTCTTTTGCATGTTAAAAAAAATACAACCCCCCCAACATTAAAACCCACCACCCACATACCCCTACTCTAACCCAAACCCCCCTTAAATAAACCTAACAATACCCCCCTGAAGATCTCCCTACCTTGAGTCGTGTTCACCCAGCCGGGCCGAAGTCTTCATCCAAGGGGCGCTGAAGAAGTCTTCCATCCGATAGAAGTCATCATCCAAGTGGCGCTGAAGAAATCTTCTATCCGATAGAAGTCATCATCCAGGCGGCGTCTTCAATCTTCATCCATCCGGAGCGGAGCCATCTTCAAAGCAGCCGACGCGGATCCATCCTTATTTACCGACGCCTACTCGCCGAATGAATATTCCTTTAAGTGACGTCATCCAAGATGGCGTCCCTCGAATTCCGATTGGCTGATAGGATTCTATCAGCCAATCAGAATTAAGGTAGGAAAAATCTGATTGGCTGATTGAATCAGCCAATCAGATTCAAGTTCAATCGGATTGGCTGATCCAATCAGCCAATCAGATTGAGCTTGCATTCTATTGGCTATTCCGATCAGCCAATAGAATGCGAGCTCAATCTGATTACAGGCAAAAGAGCTGATTTCTTTGGGGCATAAGATAACACTGTAAAGCAGAGAGTTCAGAAACTCTCCTAGCAGAGAAAATAGCAACAAGAAAAAAGACATTTTCCAAGATAACATCTTAATATCTAAAGAATGCATAGGCTCAAACGGAGCCTGTTGTAAAACTTTAAGAACAAGGTTAAGACTCCCTGGAGGAGTAACAAGTTTAAACACAGGCCGAATTCTAACCAAGGCCTGACAAGTGACAAAACGATTGCACGTCTGGTACATCCGCCAAGCACTTATGTAACAAAATAGACAATGATGAAATCTGACCCTTTAGATTACTTGCCAACAAACCCTTTTCCAGACCATCCTGGAGAAAGGACAAAATCCTAGGAATCCTTACTCTACTCCAAGAGTATCCTTTGGATTCACACCAATACAAGTATTTACGCCAGATCTTATGGTAAATCCTACGAGTCACAGGCTTACAAGCCTGAATCAAGGTCTCAATGACCGACTCTGAAAATCCACACTTAGATAAAACTAAACATTCAATCTCCAAGCAGTCAGTTTCGGAGAAACGAGATTTGGATGAAGGAAGGGACACTGAAGTAGAAGGTCCTTCCTCAGAGGCAGTCTCCAAGGTGGAAAGGATGACATTTCCACTAAGTCTGCATACCAAATCCTGCGAGGCCACGCCAGGGCTATGAGAATTACAGACGCCCTGTCCTGCTTGATTTGAGCAATGACTCTTGGAAGGAGAGCAAATTCTGATGAGAAGCCATGAGATCCAACTCTGGCTGCCCCCACTTGAGGGTCAAGCTGGAAAACACATCCCAATGAAGTTCCCACTCCCCTGGATGAAAAGTCTGTATGCTCAGAAAATCCACTTACCAATTATCCACTCCTGGGATGTGGATTGCAGAAAGACAGCAGTTGTGGGTCTCCGCCCACTGAATAATTCGGGCCACCTCTGTCATGGCCAAGGAACTCCAAGTTCCCCCCTGGTGGTTGATGTAGGCCACCGAGGTTATGTTGTCCTACTGGAATCTGATAAACCAGGCTAAGGCTAACTGAGGCCAGGCCAGAAGAGGATTGAAGATTGCTCTCAGATCCAAGATGTTTATGGGCAGGACTGAGTCTTCAACAAGTCCCATACTGCTCCCCATCCTAGAAGGCTGGCATCTGTGGTCCCAATCACCCAGGAGGGTCTGCAGAAGCAAGTACCCTGGGAGAGATGATCCTGAGTAAGTCACCATTGAAGAGAGAGTCTATTGATGCCTGATCTAGATCTACATGCTGAGACAGGTCCGTATAGTCCCCGTTCCATTGTCTGAGCATGCATAACTGCAGAGGTCTGAGATGGAACTGAGCAAATGGAATGGTGTCCATGGAAGCCACCATCAGACCGATTAGCTCCATACATTGAGCCACTGATGGCCGTAGAGAGGACTGAAGGGCAAGACAAGAGTCGAAGATCTTTCTTTTTCTGACCTCCGTCAGAAAAATCTTCATTAACAGGGAGTCTATTATGGCCCCCAAAAATACGACCCTTGTAGCTGGAACCAGAGAACTTTTTTCCCGATTCACCTTCCATCCGTGGGATCGAAGAAAAGACAACAAGATCTCCATATGAGATTCTGCTTGTTGAAAAGATGGCACCTGAACCAGAATGTCATCCAGATAAGGTGCCACTGCAATGCCCCGAGATCGAAGCACAGCCAAAAGTGCCCACAGAACCTTTGAAAAAATTCTGGGAGCTGTGGCAAGGCCAAATGGAAGGGCCACGAACTGGAAATGATTGTCCAAAAAAGCAAATCTCAGAAACTTGTGATTGTCCCTGTGAATGGGAACATGAAGGTATGCATCCTTTAGGTCTATGGTTGTCATGAACTGACCCTCTTGTACCAAGGGAAGAATGAAGCGTATAGTCTCCATCTTGAAGGATGGCACTCTGAGAAACTTGTTTAAACATTTTAGATCTAGGATTGGTCAGAAAGCCTCCCATCTTTTTGAAAACTACGAACAGATTCAAGTAAAATCCCAGACCACTTTCCTGAAAGGGAACTGGAACTATTACCCCCAGGACAGCAAGGTCCTTGACACAATATAAGAATGCCTCTCTTTTTATCTGGTCTACAGATAATCTGGAGAGGAGAAACCTGCCTCTGGGAGGAAAATATTTGAAGTCTATTTTGTATCCCTGGGAGACAATGTCCACTGCCCAGGGATCCAGTACATCTCTTATCCAAGCCTGGAAAAAAAGAGAGAGTCTGCCCCCAACAAGATCTGCTCCCGGATCGGGGGCCAACCCTTCATGCTGACTTGGAAACAGCTGAAGGCTTTTTAGATTGCTTTCCCTTATTCCAGGACTGGTTGGGCTTCCAGGAAGGCTTGGCTTGATCTTGCTTGGAGGAAGGGGAGGAAGACTTGCCTTTAAAGTTACGAAAGGAACGAAAACTACTCTGACATCCCTTCTGCTTATTCTTTTTATCTTGAGGAAGAAAAGAACCCTTCCCTCCAGTAATATCTGAGATAATTTCCGCCAAACCATGTCCAAACTAGGCCTTACCCTTGAAAGGAATAGCCACGAGCTTAGATTTAGATGAAACATCTGCAGACCAGGACTTCAACCACAAGGCCCTGTGGCTAGGACCGCAAAACCAGAAATTTTGGCTCCCAGTTTAATAACCTATAAGGAAGCATCTGTAATGAAGGAATTGGCTAACTTGAGAGCCTTAATCCTGTCCTGGATCTCATCAAGAGGGGTATCCATATGAAGAGATTCAGACAGCGCATCAAACCAGTAAGCTGCAGCGCTGGTAACAGTGACGATACACACCGCAGGTTGCCATTGTAGACCCTGGTTGATTTTTCATCCATTGGATCTTTAAAAGAACAACTATCCTCTATGGGAATAGTAGTCCTCTTGGTCAAAGTGGAGATCTCTCCTTCTACCTTAGGAACCGTCTGCCACGTCTCCTTAATAGAATCCGCTATAGGAAACCTCTTCTTAAAAATAGGACATGGAGAAAAGGGAATACCAGGTCTTTCCCATTCTCGAGCAGTAATCTCTGCAGCACGGTAAGGAACTGAACAAAACCTCCACCAGAGGGAACAACAAAGTATTTGTTCAATTTACTAGACTTTTTAGGATTGACTATGATAGTTGTGTCGGTGTCGTCCAAAGTAGCCAAAACCTCCTTAAGTAATAAGCGAAGGTGTTCTAGCTTAAATCTGAAGGATACCACTTCAGCATCAGAAGAAGGAATTACACTTTCTGAGTCTGAGATTTCCCCCTCAGATGCTACCGACATGTCTTCTTCCTCAGGCTTATGGGAAGGGACACTCTGGATAGCCAGAACTTGATCAGAAACCTTACTAACTGTTTCCTTAAATTTCCTTATACGCCTTCCCTGCAACATGGGGAAAGCTGACAAGGCCACAGATACCGCAAGGGATACCTGGTAAACAATGTCTTGTAGAGAAAATCCTGCAGGATTGCAAGAGGAAACACAGGGCACTGTATGTGGAGACTAAAAAAGTTGGGACGCTTTATAAGAAAGCTGCGGCATATCTGCAACAGGAGACTCCTGAACAGCATTTGCCTAGGATAATGGTGGCTCAAGGTCAAATATTTTATTTCTATAACTTAAAGTTTTCTCAGTGCATGAGGAACAAAAAGGAACTGAGGATTCCACCTGAGCATCAAAACATAACTGACAAGCAGCAACTTCACCTGGGATAATGGTTTGAAAAGCCTCTTGATCCATATTATGTAATAAATAAGGATAAAGTGTAAAAGTTATTTAGTTGAAAATAAAAAATATATGTGTAATGTGACTTTAAATAGAAATGTGTGTTAGTGCAACAAACCAAATAGACCTCAGGCTACCTATACACCCCAGTAGCTTTACTGAGGTGCCTACCTGTCCTGCAGCTCATTTTCAAATACAGAGCAGTTACAGTGCCCTAACTGCCGAAAAAAACGGCTTACAACAGTAATCTCCATGACCAAAAGTTAAAGTATAAAAACTACTATAACACACTGAGCCACCATGAATCACCACACAGTCTCAATGCCCAAACTGCCTAAAAGAAACCCCAAACATGAAGGTTTAATAAAGTCCCATATTAAATAAGACAGCTTTTAGCTGTAACAAGTGTCAACAATCTCCTTGAAAAAGAAAATTAAAATGGCACTTACCTGAAAGTGCTGTCTGGCAGCAGGACAGCTCACCTGGTTTGAGAGGGTGCAGCACCTCACATGGACCAGTGAAGAGAAAAACTGAGTAAACCTACTCAGGTTTTCTAGTTAGGGCAGCAGATTCTTGAGAAAATGTAGCGAGGATCGTACCTCACAAGTTCTCAAGTGCTCAAAAGGCACCACTGCCCTACTGAAGAGAATGATGTGGACTAGGCTAGACCCCAGAAAAGAAAAGAGTAAGCTTACTCTGCTAAAAAAAACCAAAAAATCTTGATTGAAGAAAACTTCTCATCAGACACCTAAACTTCACCTCCTCCTTGCACTGCAGGCAAAGAGAATGACTGGAGGATTGTGGGTAGGGGAGTGATATTTGACAGCTTTTTTGTGGTGCTCTTTGCCTCCTCCTGCTGGCCAGGAGTGATATTTACAACAGTAATTGATGATGATCCGTGGACTCACCGTGTCATTAGAAAAAAAGGTTGTTTAAAATAGCTTGCTCTGTCTAAATCATAAAAGTTAAATTTTGACTTTACTTCCCCTTTAAACAGGAAGTTAATAAAGGTCGGTAACATAAAATGGCATCTAATGAATTAAAACATGTAATATTTGGTTTAAAATGTTCCGTTTGCGTTTTCCTAAAATAGACTTTCAATGAAGCCTAGAAACAATCTACAGAATTTGTATTATAATGTGTCTGATATTAATTCTCCATATTTCATTCTCTCTTAGCACCTTGTGTTTGGAATAAAGTCTTTCATTGCCTACCTAATACCTGATATGCCGAAAGATTTGTGTGACCGAATGAGGAGAGAAAAATACTTAGTTCAGGAGATGATGTACGAAGCTGAGCTGGAGCATTTACAACGGGAAAGGAAAAAAAATGGGAAACATCTTAATCATGAATGGCCTTAGTGGTTTCTCTAAATTTTACCCCTTTGCAAAGCAGGAAGGTAACACAGCATCTTCAAATTGAAGCCCAACACTAAATATAAATATATATATGTATATATGATATATATCTAAGTCTATTTGGCATATTTTTAAACTGGAACAAATACTTCAGCTCATTATAGTTACTGTATTGCGGTGATCCATCAGCAAAAACAGGACTGATAGTTGGCAACTTGTAACCTTCAGTAGGTGCCCCAGGTTAAATTTTATAAAACAAAATGTTCTGACTTTGCATGAAGAAAAAATTTAGACATTTTTCTTAAGAGGAATTTCAGTAAAATCTTCCAAAGACAGCCTTTATATAAAATAATGCTTGCATTAAGCTTGTCTATGGAAATGACTTACAGCACCCTGAGATCGCAGTTACGCTGCATATTTCTTTTTACCTCGGTTGACCAGTAACTACTATTCGAATTAAAAGACTGCATCTGATGATTGCCGTGTAACACTTTCACATTTCCGGATGGAGAAGGATGGCTATAGAAAATTGTCTATGCTATGCATTGGTTGCAGCCTAAATAACCCAACAGGTATTACTAAAGAGGTGGTTACTGAAATAAGCACAAAATGTATTCTGCGCGACTTTATGACTAATTATTAATTATCTATGGGTTTAAATATCTCTCCATTGCTTATTATGTTAATGGACTAATGCAGTGTATGTTTTACTTGAACATTGACTGTGTGCATAACAAGCACAAATACAATATTTAACAAATCCAGAATTAATAATTGCATATCCCAAAAAAAACTCCTCTAGTAAGGTCAATGTATAGACTACTTACTTAGTCTACAAATGAAAGCATTTTAACAGGTGAAAGACTACCGGAATATGTTTGTACATCACAGAGTGCTCGATTTTTGAGGACCATACTGACATACATACATATCCAGATGGTCTAAAACGCTATCTTTAGAAGACATGGGTTATTTCTCACAATAGTGCATTTGCATGGAGCCAATTGGCTCCCTGCCTTACTGTATATTGGCCCCACAACCTGTTTAACCAGTCAGGTAGGCTTAGTATAACAGAGCATATTAGTAGACAAAGATAATCTTTGGACTTTATTGTGCAAAATAAGAAGGTCCTCACAATTAAATTGACACAGGCAAATGGGTTTAAACAAAAACAAAAAAAAAATATTGTAATACCAGCATCTTAATGGTTTACAAATTTGAAATGGCAAATAATGGTTGCTAAGTAACCCACTCATGCTGCACATATAAGATGTCATTACTTAATTACATTAATTCAATATAACAGAAATACTACGGAGTTTCTTCATGTATGTAAGATATCTACTGATGATCTACAGATGGTTAGATGTTTCAGGCACAGTGAATATACAGAAGTTTTCTGAACTTTTATTTTTCAGATAAATTAGACATTTCAGAATTTCAAATGTAACAATTGAATATTATTTTTAATATTTGTAATGTGTTTATATACATGATATTGCTTTCAATAATCAAATGTTACAATTAATCTGCTAAAAGGTAACTTTTTATAAATATGACATTTAGGGTTGCTAAAATTCAAAATTGATAAATGAACATCAAGCTGAACTTGATGTCATAAAAGAGATATTGGGGCCGATTTACTAATGTCCGCCGCAGATCGATAAATGCCATCAGCATACGCTGTCTGCATTTATCATTGCACCAGCAGTTCTTGTGAACTGCCGGTGCAATGCCGCCCCCTGCAGATTCGCGTGCAATTGGCCGCTAGCAGGGGGTGTCAATCAACCTGATCGTATTCGATTGGATTCATTTCTGTCCGCCACCTCAGAGCAGGCGAACAAGTTATGGAGCAGCGGTCTTTAGAAGCTCGCCAGAAACACAGGGCATCAAGCTCCGTACAGAGTTTGATAAATAGGCCCCTTGAGCTATTTTAGATCCACTGATTTTAGAAAAACCTCACTATGCTGTTAAACAGGTTTCAGAATTCTTGTTTTGCAAAGTGAATGAAATCTTATAAAGGCAACATGAGATTTGAAAGCAAACTACTATTTAAATGAAGCATTTTTTTCTCTCTTACAATTTAAAACTATAATAATCCATTTGTCAGTGACTCTTTAAAGTTTTTTTTAATATGATCTTACTGTTGTTGTAAATCATATTTAAAATCAGAAAATGCGTTACTGCAAGAAGACAGCAAAAAAATACATTATAGATAACTATGCAGAATAGCACTGATTAGCACTGGAAGTGTGAAGCCTTTACCTTGTTAGGAAAGACTAAATTAGAATATCATTTTTAAGAAGATATATAGAAATAAAAACCAAAAATAAGCAACATGCAATGAAAAAAAAATATTATTCCCTGAATATGTCCTTATTGCAATTTCATGGGAGTATTTGAATGTAGCTAGACAAATTACACATTTTATATCAAACTTCAATATATATATGCATTCAATTTCAGGAAGAAGAAGAAAATAGTTATTTTTATGCGTCAGTATAGCATGCAGCTTTTTTATAGGCACTGTTTTTGAGTGTTTTGTTTAATGTATATTTAAAAAATGCAGATGGATTTTGCCGTGCAACTTAATTGAACCTGAACAATTTATGCAAGCAACTTTTTATAACAAATATAAGGTATGTACATAACATATATGTGGAAATACACACACACGCACACACTTTAACATATATATTTATATATATATTTGTGTGTGCATATAAAAATGTATATATATATATATATATATATATATATATATATATATATACATACATATACACACACAAGTTCAAATATGATACAAATGGGTTTATACAATTTCTCCCAAGTGTGGGAGATTTTCCAACAAATGAATTTATAATATTAGAATGATAGCCATACAATTATATGGCAGAGTAATACAATATTTGGATATATAAATAGCCATTATTTAACTTTTTATAAAGCGATTTAACGTTTGTTAAACGGACTTGATAGTCATTTTTAAAAAGTATTGGGTTAGATCTCAATAGAGCCACCAAATTGGACCCGGTATGAAAAGAAAAGAAAACAATCTAGCAACAAAAGATTTTCTATAGCAGCGCCACGTGTTTTTTCAGCTGTATTACAATAATATAGCTATTATTTAGCACACTGCTTGTATGCAATTAAGCAATAGTGGCCCAGTT
Source organism: Bombina bombina (assembly GCF_027579735.1). NCBI lineage: Eukaryota > Metazoa > Chordata > Amphibia > Anura > Bombinatoridae > Bombina > Bombina bombina. The sequence continues at coordinate 155,975,819 of NC_069505.1, forward strand.
GATTACAATCATTTCCCTACAACACAATTAACACTATGGGGTCTATTTATTAAAGTGCGGACGGACATGAAACGATGTAGCGTATCATGTCCGCCGCACTTCGATAAATGCCTGTTTTGTGAACTGCTTGTGCAATGCCGCCTACTGCAGATTCATGGCCAAACCACTAGCAGGGGGTGACAGTCAGCCCGATCATATATGATCGGCGAACTGATATCCGCAGCCTCAGAGCAGGCGGACAAGTTATGGAGCAGAAGTTTTTTGACCGCTGCTTCATAACTTCTGTTTCCCGCAAGCCTGAAGGCTCGTGTGGAAAAAGAGGCATCAAGCTCCATTCAGAGCTTGAAAATTTGTCCCCCTAAGTATGATTTTTCAGTTTTTCAATAGACCCTTACATTCTGGACACTCATAATCATAACCCCCTTTGCATTTTCTCCTCACTGGGATCCTTACACTATATTCCCCAGCACTAAATATCTAAAGATCCTTTCGAACAGAAGAAGCCGTCCAACTGCTAGATATTCCCATAATAAACCTTAAAAATAACCACCATAAAATGCGCTCCCTATCTTAATCCATGTTCTTGTATGGTCCGCTTCGGGTAGAGAACATAGTGTCCTTCATATTGCTTAATGACTCTTGGTCTGGGCTCAATCTGGGTTCCCTCCTAACCATAATTACAGTGACAGGACTCACAGTCACAAATGAGCCTTTCCACTGTTCACTGATTGGAATAGCAATGAAGGTTAAAATAAGAATGTAATGTCTAGCTGGGTCTTAATGTTAACTCAGTGCAGGTGATCATACATTTTGTAGCCGGGTGTGTTAGACCAGGTCAAAATGGCATAATGAAGAAAGGTTTGTAAAATCATAGTGACGGGTCAAAATGATAGGACAGGATTTAGTCAATGTCGGGTTTATTATATAATGATTCCATTAAAAAGTAATAGCTGTTGTTAATTGCCGCATAGAGGTTAATTACAAAAGAAGCAACATTGATTAGAATTAGTTTGTGCAACAACATTATTGTTATGGATGTTCACATTCCTTTAAAATAACGATATTTCTATTCTTTGGAATACAAATTTCCCTTGTTTTATTGGTGTCAGTGTTACGTTTTATCCATTGAAACAAAACCATAAAATGTATTTTACACAGTTTCCTTGTGGTGGAAAATCTAAATATTTGCTTTTATGTTGTTTTAAAATCATTAAAGGGCCAGTATACACCAATTTTCATATAACTGCATGTAATAGACACTACTATAAAGAATAAGATGCATAGATACTGATATAAAAATCCAGTATAAAACCTTTTAAAAACTTACTTAGAAGCTCCCAGTTTAGCACTGTTGATGAGGTTTGGCTGGGACACCCGCTGAAAGGGGCTGGGAAAGCAGGAACAGGCAGGCACCCCCCCCCCCCCTCCACCACCACCACTGTACAATATTTCTTTTAAAATGTTCTCACTAAATATAATTTTTCTGTTACAGACCATGTTTATGAATGTCTTAAGAGACATTGGGGGCAATTTATCATGCAGCGGATCCTGCATTGATGCCCCATCGTTTCTGGTCCAAAAGAAACTGTTGTGCTTATTAAATTTTATCATGATTCCATTGAAAAAAGGTGGCAGACCCCTGCTTGGCCGCAAATTAGTAGGGAGCGGCATTGCACAAGCATTTCATTAAAAATCCTTATGCAATGTTAAATGCCGACAGCGTATGCTGTTGGCATTTAGCAAAGTTGAGCGGACATAATTCGATACAGCAAATCATGTCCGCTGACCTATGGTAAATCTAGCCAATGGCACTCACACATTTTGTAGAATGTATTAAAACCTATTCAAATATTATATATGTAAAACATTGCATCATTTATCCTGCAGAATAGGCAGTCCACAATGTAATCCGTGATATTTTAATTAAATAGTTTAATGTTATCCATCCAATCAGAAGCCATTCAGAGGCATTGCATGCATTGCTGAGAAAGGTGTGAAGTGAAATTTCTCATACATTTTAAGAATATTTAAAGGTGAAGAAAGACTGACTGGGCTGCAGGGTATTGCATGTTATATATATATATATATATATATATATATACACACACTGTATCTTTTTATATATACAATATATATATATATATATATATATATATATATATATATATATATATATATATATATATATATATATATATATTGTATATATATATAGTTTCCATGCAGAAATATCCCCCAACATATTAAAAACATACTTTTGTAAGTGTATGGGTTTAACTGTATAATTTAAAAATTTAAAATAATAGATTTGTTGTTTCACTGATTGATTTTAACTTGGCAAATGTGCTCTAATTGTACCACAGATGTGTTATGGATGTTCTTGCTGTTAATATAGTTTAACCTCTGTTTCAAATTATTTTGTTTTGTTACAAAAATGCAATTAAAATATTAAAATATTCTGAGGTAAAAAAAAAAGGAAAACCAAATGGACAGGTATATTATAATTATATATACTGTATGTATTTGTTATTTAAAACCAAAAGCCATCAAGCAAATTTTGCACTTGTGTTAAACTTGATTTTTACATTTATTGTTATCCTTACACAAATTATTAATAAATTGTGTGTTTTTAATCCTTTGCAACACTTTTATCTTACATTATATACTGTATGGTATTGACTTAAATGCAACAAATATTTGGATTATTTTAGACGCTTAACTTGCACAGGAATTGTTATTAAAATACAAATAATATGGTAAAATATAAACATAAATATACCAGAGGTGGAAAGAGTGGCACTATTACAAAAAATGAAAAAGCTGGGAATATAAAATTACATATAAAAAAAAAATGCAATATATAAAAAAAAGCGTTAATTTTAAATTAATGAATTTATTAAAGAAAGTATGAGTATGAGTGTCTCATTTTAAAACAACTTAGTGTTATATACTAACACTAAGTTGTTTTAATATGGGACACATACTTTCTTTAATAAATTCATTAGTTGCCGGGGTGCGTCACAAAAAACATATCCAAGTTAATCACAGAGAGACACACTCGCAGGACTTTGTAAATCAATTCACCCTTTTATTCCAGTTAACTGGAATAAAAAGGTGAATTGATTTACAATGTCCGGCGACTGTGCATTGAAGCCCCTTGCAGTCAAGTAGATGAAAACATGAAAAGTATATTTATGCAATATTCATATTTAATAAAGTGTTATACTGTGTATGTACTGTAAATATTTCACATTCCAATGTTCTGCACATAGCATATTATGTTCTTATGTTATGTATTTTTAAATAGCTATTACTATATATATATATATATATATATATATATATACACAGTATATATATATATAATCATCTATAGAGAGGTAGAGATATATATTTTAGCAAAAAAACAGATATATGTAGTATTTATGAATACATAGAACATATTCTGCTATGAGAAGAACATTGGAATGTTAAATATTCAGATTTTCACGTTGAGTTAGCACACTTGAGAATATGCGATCGGGTTTGCGTGCAAGTTTGGTGTTTTTTTGCTCCATTTACTTCTACTGTGTAATACGTTAATGAGGTTGCAATATTCTAAACGTTATTTTGCACACATGAGGTTAGAGTATGAGCAAAAATGTTTTAATTTCAATTTGTAATATGCCTCTTACCAATTGAAGGCAAAAAATTTACTTCTAGCGGAGTGAGCGTGTGAGCTGGAGTTTTTAAATACTGCTCCACTTGTAATCTGGCCCTAACTGTTTTGCTCTTAAGTTATTAAGTCCTACAGGGATATTTATCAAGCCATCAACCGCAAATACGCCGGAATTCCGCAGCGTAATTGTTGCGACCTTGATCCGACCTAGTTATCAAAGCCGGCAAAAGTTGACATTTGTGACGTAACATACGATCCGCCGGTCTCAATCCGACGCAGATTGATGCTTACATCATTACATTTGACACCTTTTCCCATTTATCAAATTTCTAACAGGTAAGCTAGCAGCTATTCCGGCCCATTGTACCTAGTTTTCAATCCACCACCCTGGAGCCAGCGGATGGAGTCTGAAAGCACCAAAAGCTTATGTTCGATGCTGCCAGATATCCCATTGATTTATATGGTTGAAAACAAGTAACGTTTACACCTAACACCCTAACATAAGCCCCGAGTCTAAACACCCCTAATCTGCCGCCCCCAACATCGCCAACACCTACATAATGTTATTAACCCCTATTCCGCGACTCCGCCGCCACTAAATAAATGTATTAACCCCTAAACATCTGGCCTCCCACATCACTACCACTAACTAAACTTATTAACCCCTAAACCGCCAGCCCCCCACATCGCCATAGACTAAATTAAGCTATTAACCCCTAAACCTAACAAGCCGCTATCTTTAAATTAAAATTACAACATCCCTATCTTAAAATAAATTTAAACTTACTTGTAGAATTAAAATAAACTATTTTAAACTATTAATTAATCTACCCTAACTATTATACTACAATTAAATTAAACTACCAATTAAATTAACTAAATTACATATTAAAAAACCCTAACCCTACTCAAATTATTTAAATCTACTATTAAACATTATTAAAAATGACTAAATTACCAAAACAAATAAATGCTAAGTTACAAAAAATAAAAAACACTAAATTACGAGAAAAAAAAACAACATTATCAAAAATAAAAAAGAATTACACCTAATCTAATAGCCCTATCAAAATAAAAAAAGCCCCCACAAAATAAAAAAAACCCTAGCCTACAATAAACTACCAATGGCCCTTAAAAGGGCCTTTTGTGGGGCATTGCCCCAAAGAAATCAGCTCTTTTACCTGTAAAAAAAATACAAACACCCCCCAACAGTAAAACCCACTACCCAACAAACCAACCCCCCCCAAGTAAAACACCTATCTAAATTAACCTTAGCTCCCCATTGCCCTGAAAAGGGCATTTGTATGGGCATTGCCCTTAAATGGGCATTTAGCTCTTTTACATGCCCAGACCCTAATCTAAAAATAAAACCCACCCAAAAAAAACTTAAATAAACCTAATACTAACCCCAACGATCCACTTACAGTTATTGAAGTCCCGCTTGAAGGATCCTTCCAGCCGGCAAAGTCTTCATCCAGGCGGCAAGAAGTCTTCTTCCAGATGGCATCTTCTATCTTCATCCATCCGGCGCGGAGCGGGTCCATCCTGAAGACATCCTGCGCGGAGCTCCTCTTCATATGGTCGCCGCCGTAAACTGGAACTTCAATGCAAGTGACGTCATCCAAGATGGCGTCCCTTGCATTCCTATTGGCTGAAAGGTTCCAATCAGCCAATAGGATTAGAGCTGCTAAAATCCTATTGGCTGATTGGAACAGTATGAAGAGGAGCTCCACGCCGGATGTCTTCAGGATGGACCCGCTCCGCACCGGATGGATGAAGATAGAAGATGCCGTCTGGATAAAGACTTCTTGCTGCCTGGATGAGGACTTCGCCGGCTGGATCAAGATGGAAGAGGCCGCCCGTATGAAAACCTTGCTGGCTGGATGGATCCTTCAAGCGGGACTTCAATAACTGTAAGTGGATCGTCGGGGGTTAGTGTTAAGGTTTTTTTGGGTGGGTTTTATTTTTAGATTAGGGTCTAGGCATGTAAAAGAGCTAAAAGCCCTTTTAAGGGCAATGCCCATACAAATGCCCTTTTCAGGGCAATGGGGAAGTTAAGTTATTTTAGATTTTATTTTAGTTTTTTTTTTGGGGGGGGGATTGGTTGGTGGGTGGTGGGTTTTACTGTTGGGGGGTGTTTGTATTTTTTTTTTACAGGTAAAAGAGCTGATTTCTTTGGGGCAAAGCCCCACAAAAGGCCCTTTTAAGGGCCATTGGTAGTTTATTGTAGGCTAGGGTTTTTTTATTTGGGGGGGGGCTTTTTTATTTTATAGGGCTATTAGATTAGGTGTAATTCTTTTTTATTTTTGATAATGTGTTTTTTTTCGCAATTTTGTGTTTTTATTTTTTGTAAATTAGCATTTATTTGTTTTGGTAATTTAGTAATTTTTAATAATGTTTAATAGTAGATTTTAAAATTTGTAGTAGGGTTTTTTAATATGTAATTTAGTTAATTTATTTGGTAGTTTAATTGAATTGTAGTATAATAGTTAGGGTAGGTTAATTAATAGTTTAAAAATAGTTTTTTTTAATTCTACAGGTAAGTTTAAATTTATTTTAAGATAGGGATGTTGTAATTTTAATATAAAGTTAGCGGCTTGTTAGGTTTAGGGGTTAATAGCTTAATTTAGTTTATGGCGATGTGGGGGACTGACGATTCAGGGGTTAATAGGTTTAGTTAGTGGTAGTGATGTGGGAGGCCAGAGGTTTAGGGGTTAATACATTTATTAAGGTTGCGGCGGGGTCCGGGAGCGGCTGGATAGGGGTTAATACATTTATTTAGCTTGCGGCAGGGCCTGGGAGCTGCGGGATAGGGGTTAATAACTTTATTTAGGTTGCAGCAGGGTCCGGGAGCAGCAGGATAGGGGTTAAACATTTTAGTATAGTTGCAACGTTTAGTGACAGGGTATAAATAAAGTTGGTAAGAAGCCAAATAGACGCAAGATCGATGACTATTAGTTAACAACAGTCCAATGCCCACTGCCCCATATTTGGTGCACGTCTTTTTGCCGGCTTTTTTTATAAATATGGAGTTCATATTCAGGTCCGCGGCCGTGATGTTAGACGATGTTAGGCGAGCGTATTGGTGCCGGCGTATGCAGCATAATTGAGGCTTTGATAAATATCCCCCCTAGTGTTATTTTTGTATTATTCTAAATTTATAATAATCAGTAAAATTGTTTTCACTTACTGTATACTAACAAATTTTGTAGTATTTTATCAATGTATGTATGATTTTGTTTATTTATTGCATTTAAAGGGACGGTAAAGTCAATATTAAACTTTCATAATTTATATAGAGCATGCAATTTGCTTCTATGTTTAATATCTCCTGGTATCCTTTCTTGAAATGCATACTTAGGTAGGCTCAAGAGAAGCAATGCACTGCTTGAAGCTAGCTGCTGATTGGTGATTGCACATACTGTATATGCCTCATCACTGGCTCACTTGATATCTTCACTTTGCTCCCAGTAGTGCATTGCTGCTCCTTTAACAAAGGATTCCAAGAGAGTGAAGCAACTTTTATCTGAATCATGAAAGAAACAACAACTATTTTAAACAAGCATTAGGTTACAAATGACTAGCACTGTTTTATCATTACAAGAATTTATATATATATATATATATATATATATATATATATATATATATATATATATATATATATATGTATATGTATGTACTATTATTTTATTTTTGCTAATAGTTTATCACATTCTTATTTGCTACACAGACACAAAAGTCCCTAATTGTATAGATCATTGTAGTGTATTAAAACTTCCTATAGGGTAATACAATGATAATAAAAAATAGCTCCCCTCACATATACCTGCACTTACACAACTACCTTTCTGCCTGCTCAAAACTATTTTTTAACAATATGTTTTATAGTCATAGTGGTCCATCCAATCAGAAGCTGCCCCAATTGCTACTGTTGGAAATGAATGTGACCTCACCGTTGCTTTTAGTCTTATTATATGCAGAGATCTGTTCTGAGAGTAAACAGCAGTTGCATGCGCTTTATGCTTCAGACGCATGAAAAAAGCATTGCTGAGCAGGGCAGAGAGTGGTTGGGGTAAGAGTGCCTACAGGGGCTATTTTTTTTAACTAATATGAATTATGTTGCCCTATGGGAACTTCTTAAAGGGACATGAAACCCATTTTTTATTTCATGATTCTGATAGAGAATATAATTTTAAACAACTTTCTAATTTACTTCTATTATCTAATTTGTTTAATTTTCTTGGTATCATTTGTTGAAGTAGCAGCAATGCACTAATGGTTTCTAACTGAACTCATGGGTGAGCCAATCACAATCAATATATATATATATATATATATATATATATATATATATATGCTGCTACCAATCAACAGCTAGAACCTAGGTTATCTGTTGCTTCTGATCTTTCCTAGATAAAGCTTTCAGCAAAGGATAACACGAGAAGGAAGCAAATTAAATAATATAAATCAATTGGAAAGTTGTTTAAAATTGTATTCTCTATCTGAATCATGAAAGAAAATTTTGGGTTTCATGTCCCTTTAAATACATCCCACTAAACAGTATTATACAAACAGTTGCTTGTCTCATAACAATTTTTATGTTTCTTTAACATACACCATTTTACTACTTTTTAATTAATACTAATGTTTTATTCATAATGTAATACATCAGGGGCTTTCCAAAACCCCTTCTCAGTTGTTTCTCTACAATGTGTTTAGGAATAATGCTTTTTAAAACTTAATGTTTATTTAGTTGCTTAAACTATTAATAAAGATATTTGTCTTGATTTTTGGCAATGTGGAGAAGTATGAATAAATGTGCCTTGGCAGGTTCAAGCTTGCAATACTTGTGTCAGATTGCAATTATTTATTATTATTTTCTTTATAGTATAGAATTTGTGTTTGTCCTTTTTTAATCAAAATTAAAACTATAGCAATACAATGAATTAATATAGATCACAAAATGAACGATGAACGATGCAGGTAGTGGTGGTCCAGGTGGCAAATTTATATTAAACCCTTAGAGCAGATAAGCAAAATCATAAAAAAAACATATCTCATAGATAATGAGACATTGAACATCAGCAAAGGATTCAGGATAATGAATTGCAGCAAACTGCGTCATCGACAACAGAGATTACAAATTAGGCAGTATTTAAACTTCAAATAATAAAATATCACTGGTAAATGACATATAAATTAGAGGTGTGCATTTGTTTAGTAAGAATGTAAATAATCTATTTGTTTTCACAAAACAAATATCCAAATAATTGCACCAATAAAATTTAAAGGAGATTAAAAACTGAGAGTATTCATTAGTTTTCTTTAAATTACCTTTAAGGGGTTAAATGCTTACCTCTAGAGTGCTCTAGAACAATCCTCCTTCTCAGAGCCCGGGTCATGCTAATAGGAGGCTTAGCTTGGAGGATCCCAGAGCCCGCATTAAAGAAGAAGTTCCTTTAATGCAGTCCCTGGGATCCACTGCGCTAGGGTCCCGATGATAGAAAGTTCCACGAGGCGGCGAGATATTCAAAAGGGATTCATTGCCATCTTGAGAAAACTGGCAAAATATTAAAAAGTGCCAACATTACTGTTTAAAGGCATCACCAAGAGGTTACTATACATCGCAATGGGTGGCGATGCTGGCGAAATATTCCAAGCAGCATCGCCACCTATATTGGCGAAGGAAAGTAAAGAATCCTTTTTAAATATAATGCAGTAATAACCCCCAAACCCCCATAACCCCTCACCACAATAACCTCTACACTACTTAACCCCTATACGGCACAACCCCCCATCACAAAAACCCCTTTACTACTTAACCTCTATACCGCCACAACCCCATCACAATAACTCCTACAATACTTAAAGGGCCACTAAACCTAAAATCTTTCTTTCATGATTCAGATAGAACATACAAATTAAAACAACATTACAATTTACTTCTATTATTTATTTTGCTTCATTTTTTTAGATATCCTTATTTGAAGAAAAAGCCATGCACATGGGTGAGCCAATCACATGAGGCTTCTATGTGCAGCAACCAATCAGCAGCTACTGAGCATATCTAGATATGCTTTTCAGCAAAGAATATCAAGGCCTAGATTTAGAGTTCGGCGGTAGCCGTGAAAACCAGCGTTAGAGGCTCCTAACGCTGGTTTTAGGCTACCGCCGGTATTTGGAGTCACTCAAAATAGGGTCTAACGCTCACTTTTCAGCCGCAACTTTTCCATACCGCAGATCCCCTTACGTCAATTGCGTATCCTATCTTTTCAATGGGATCTTCCTAACGCCGGTATTTAGAGTCGTTTCTGAAGGGAGCGTTAGAGCTCTAACGACAAAACTCCAGCCGCAGGAAAAAAGCAGGAGTTAAGAGCTTTCTGGGCTAACACCGGTTCATAAAGCTCTTAACTACTGTACTCTAAAGTACACTAACACCCATAAACTACCTATGTACCCCTAAACTAAGGTCCCCCCACATCGCCGCAACGCGATTAATTTTTTTTAACCCCTAATCTGCCGACCGCCACCTACGTTATACTTATGTACCCCTAATCTGCTGCCCCTAACCCCGCCGACCCCTGTATTATATTTATTAACCCCTAACCTGCCCCCCACAACGTCGCCGCAAGCTACTTACAATAATTAACCCCTAATCTGCCGACCGCAAAGCGCCGCCACCTACGTTATCCTTATGTACCCCTAATCTGCTGCCCCCAACACCGCCGACCCCTATATTATATTTATTAACCCCTAATCTGCCCCCCTCAACGTCGCCGACACCTGCCTACACTTATTAACCCCTAATCTGCCGAGCGGACCTGAGCGCTACTATAATAAAGTTATTAACCCCTAATCCGCCTCACTAACCCTATCATAAATAGTATTAACCCCTAATCTGCCCTCCCTAACATCGCCAACATCTAACTTCAATTATTAACCCCTAATCTGACGACCGGAGCTCATCGCTACTATAATAAATGGATTAACCCCTAAAGCTAAGTCTAACCCTAACACTAACACCCCCCTAAATTAAATATAATTTAAATCTAACGAAAATAATTAACTCTTATTAAATAAATTATTCCTATTTAAAGCTAAATACTTACCTGTAAAATAAACCCTAATATAGCTACAATATAAATTATAATTATATTGTAGCTATTTTAGGATTAATATTTATTTTACAGGCAACTTTGTAATTATTTTAACCAGGTACAATAGCTATTAAATAGTTAAGAACTATTTAATAGTTACCTAGTTAAAATAATAACAAAATTACCTGTAAAATAAGTCCTAACCTAAGTTATAATTAAACCTAACACTACCCTATCAATAAATTAATTAAATAAAATGCCTACAATTACCTACAATAAAACCTAACACTACACTATCAATAAATAAATTAAATACAATTTCTACAAATAACTACAATTACATAAACTAGCTAAAGTACAAAAAATAAAAAAGAACTAAGTTACAAAAAATAAAAAAATATTTACAAACATAAGAAAAATATTACAACAATTTTAAACTAATTACACCTACTCTAAGCCCCCTAATAAAATAACAAAGACCCCCAAAATAAAAAAATGCCCTACCCTATTCTAAATTAATAAATTTAAAAGCTCTTTTACCTTACCAGCCCTGAACAGGGCCCTTTGCGGGGCATGCCCCAAGAAATTCAGCTCTTTTGCCTGTAAAAAAAAACATACATTCGTCGTTCAGTCGTCGGCCAGGATGGATGTTCCGCGGTGGAGGTCTTCAGGATGCTGCCGCTTCGCTCCGGATGGATGCCGCTTGGATGAAGACTTCAATCGGATGGAAGACCTCTTCTGGCCCGCTTGGATGAAGACTTCAATCGGATGGAAGACCTTTTCTGGCCCGCTTGGATGAAGACTTCAGCCGGATCATGGACCTCTTCAGCCCCCCGCTTGGGCTTGGATCAGGACATCGGAGGAGCTCTTCTTGACCGATCGGTGAACCTGGTATGGTGAAGACAAGGTAGGATGATCTTCAGGGGCTCAGTGTTAGGTTTATTTAAGGGGGGTTTGGGTTAGATTAGGGGTATGTGGGTGGTGAGTTGTAATGTTGGGGGGGGGGTATTGTATGTTTTTTTTTACAGGCAAAAGAGCTGAATTTCTTGGGGCATGCCCCGCAAAGGGCCCTGTTCAGGGCTGGTAAGGTAAAAGAGCTTTTAAATTTATTAATTTTGAATAGGGTAGGGCATTTTTTTATTTTGGGGGTCTTTGTTATTTTATTAGGGGGCTTAGAGTAGGTTTAATTAGTTTAAAATTGTTGTAATATTTTTCTTATGTTTGTAAATATTTTTTTATTTTTTGTAACTTAGTTCTTTTTTATTTTTTGTACTTTAGTTAGTTTATGTAATTGTAGTTATTTGTAGAAATTGTATTTAATTTATTTATTGTTAGTGTAGTGTTAGGTTTTATTGTAGGTAATTGTAGGTATTTTATTTAATTAATTTATTGATAGGGTAGTGTTAGGTTTAATTATAATTTAGGTTTGGACTTATTTTACAGGTAATTTTGTTATTATTTTAACTAGGTAACTATTAAATAGTTCTTAACTATTTAATAGCTATTGTACCTGGTTAAAATAATTACAAAGTTACCTGTAAAATAAATATAAATCCTAAAATAGCTACAATATAATTATAATTTATATTGTAGCTATATTAGGATTAATTTTACAGGTAAGTATTTAGCTTTAAATAGGAATAATTTATTTAATAAGAGATAATTAATTTCGTTAGATTTAAATTATATTTAATTTAGGGGGGTGTTAGTATTAGGGTTAGACTTAGCTTTAGGGGTTAATACATTTATTAGAATAGCGGTGAGCTCCGGTCGGCAGATTAGGGGTTAATAATTGAAGTTAGGTGTCGGCGATGTTAGGGAGGGCAGATTAGGGGTTAATACTATTTATGATAGGGTTAGTGAGGCGGATTAGGGGTTAATAACTTTATTATAGTAGCGCTCAGGTCCGCTCGGCAGATTAGGGGTTAATAAGTGTAGGCAGGTGTCGGCGACGTTGAGGGGGGCAGATTAGGGGTTAATAAATATAATATAGGGGTCGGCGGTGTTAGGGGCAGCAGATTAGGGGTACATAAGGATAACGTAGGTGGCGGCGCTTTGCGGTCGGCAGATTAGGGGTTAATTATTGTAAGTAGCTTGCGGCGACGTTGTGGGGGGCAGGTTAGGGGTTAATAAATATAATATAGGGGTCGGAGGTGTTAGGGGCAGCAGATTAGGGGTACATAGGGATAATGTAAGTTGCGGCGGTTTACGGAGCGGAAGATTAGGGGTTAATAATATAATGCAGGGGTCAGCGATAGCGGGGGCGGCAGATTAGGGGTTAATAAGTGTAAGGTTAGGGGTGTTTAGACTCGGGGTACATGTTAGAGTGTTAGGTGCAGACGTAGGAAGTGTTTCCCCATAGGAAACAATGGGGCTGCGTTAGGAGCTGAACGCTGCTTTTTTGCAGGTGTTAGGTTTTTTTTCAGCTCAAACAGCCCCATTGTTTCCTATGGGAGAATCGTGCACGAGCACGTTTTTGAGGCTGGCCGCGTCCGTAAGCAACTCTGGTATCGAGAGTTGCATTTGCGGTAAAAATGCTCTACGCTCCTTTTTTGGAGCCTAACGCAGCATTTTTTTGAACTCTCGATACCAGAGTTAATTTTATGGTGCAGCCAGAAAAAAGCCTGCGTAGCGTTAACAGCCCATCTACCGCCAAACTCCAAATCTAGGCCCAAGAGAATAAAACAAATTAGATAATAGAAGTAAATTAGAAAGATGTTTAAAAATGCATTATCTTTCTAAATCATGAAAGAAAAAATGTGGGTTTCATGGCCCTTTAACCCAACCCCTATACCTCCACAACCCCCATCACAATAATGCCTACACAAATTAACCCCTATACTACCAAAAAAACCATTGCAATAACCCCTTTACTACTTAACCCTTATACCGCCACAAACCCCCATCACAATAATCCCTACACTACTTAACCCCTATACCACCACAACCCCCATAGTAATAATCCCTACACAACTTAATCCCTATACTGCCACAACCCCACCAATAACAACCCCTAATCTATTAACCCTCAAACCATTAATACCCCACCGCAAACTACACAACATATTATACATCTAACCTATTAACCCCCTAACTGCCAATACCCCACAGCAAACTACCCCTACCGTACTTAACTCCCTAACAACTAACCTCCTCCAAGACCCCAAACCCCCTAAGTTACAAAAATAAAAAAATACTAGCATTACAAAAAATTACCAATAAAAAAACTCCCAGAAAAGCAAACCCAAACAGTAAAGCCGATACTAAAACTAAAGTACACTTAAAAAAAAGCCCACAAATTAAAACAAACCTATACTAACACTAAAGCCTACTCTAAAAATTACCCCTTAAAATGGCATTTGTCAGGCAGTGCCCTAGTTAATGTAAATAGCTCTTTTGTAATAAAAGCACCTATACTAAAAACAAAGTAACCCCCCAAAAAAAACTACACTAAAAATTGTCCTAAGAAGGTTATTTCGTGGGGGCATTGCCCTAAAGTGACCGTTTTTTTTTGCGTGTAAAAACATAAAATACCCCTATTGTAAAAAAAGGTTGCCCTGAAAAGGGCATCAGCGATTAAGCCCTGTTGGTGAAAAACAAAACAAAGCCCTAGCCTACAAAAGGTTGCCCTGAAAAGGGCATCAGAGATTAAGCTCTCTTGCTAAAAAAAACAAACACTTTTGCTAACCCTAAATTAACCTCACCAAAAAAAACACTTAACCCTAAAAGTTAGTACTCACCAACTTGCAGCTGCTTTTCCAAAGTGGAGCTCCACTGGGGTTTTCCACTTCCATCTTCTTCATCTTTTATCTTATTTTCTTCTGTCCAATGTCCTCTTTATGCATTCACTGCTGCACACTGAAGCTTGAATTTGAGGTTCCCCCTTGTGGGCTAGATTACAAATGAAGCGCTATTTAGTTCTCCCACTCACGCGTTAACTTCACTAGACAAAGACTTTTTGTGCATGTCAGGTTGCGCTCATATTACAAAAGCATAAATCCAATGCACGCAAAAAAATACTGCAATCGTGTTAACTTCTCCCATAGACTTCAAGGAAGTGTGAAAACTGTAAAGAAATTCTAATACTCATACTCGCATGTTAACCCGACCGTGTATATTTAAGAGCGCTAAACCCAACATTAAATATTAATATTTCACATTTGAATGTTCTTCACATAGCATATATAATATATCTGTATGTACCTATATATCTATTCCTAATATATATAAGTACATTTTCACCTGTAGCAAAGAAACATATACAGGTGAAACTCGAAAAATTAGAATACCATGCAAAAGTTCATTTATTTCACTAATGCAAATTAAAAGGTGAAAATAATATATGAGATAGACTCATTACATGCAAAGCAAGATAGTTCAAGCCGTGATTTGTCATAATTGTGATAAATATGGCTTACAGCTCATGAAAACCCCAAATCCACAATCTCAAAAAATATCAATCCGAAACGAATCACACATGTCTACCTTTCGTCACTATAGGAGGATGGCAGAGAAAATGTTAGAAGAAAATGTATTCCATATAATGGATATTTTCCCTTCAAGAGTGGACTGGGGTGTTTGAGTAACCATGTAATCCTCTCAGTTAGAGTTGCAGTGAAAATTGGCTTCTAGATGTCGCAGGGAACAATCTCTGACCTCTATCTAAGGATTAAAGCTATCACCTTCTGGGAAATCAGTGTTAACGTTTTACACTATTTTTCCCTTCTCCTCAGGTCCCTGTCAGATGTGTTTGGTGAGACTGTCATACCTTAAGACGCTGTGCCTGCTCCACAGCTTTGATCCTTGAGGGTAAGTCCTTTATTTTACTTTTTGGGATTATGCCTAGTAGGCTGCAAATTCCCCTGAGGTTATAGGGATATTAAAGCAAACAGTTCAGTGTGATACTTTTTATTCCTCTTCCAGATCTGGGGACATTTAATACCTTTTATTAAGAAGGTTATTATTTTGAGCAGTTGCAGCTATTTTATATATACTGCTTAGCTCCTTGCCAACCAGAGCATGTGTGTAAGGGTTTTTGGCTCAGGAGAACGCAAATAAGGTCATTCGTGTTGATGCAGGGCAGTTTGGATAAATTTCCTACTGGGGCCACTATACCGCTATCCAGCTGATATTCAGCTTCACACAGTTTATCTCCTAGCTGGGGGTGGTCTCTAGATTGTGCACCATGTGACAAGGGCGCAGTTTTTCTCTTAGGCTGGTCAGAAGTTTGCTCCTGGTTAGCAATCAGCGTACAGAGCTTGCTGCAGGCATTGGGAGAGATACAACTTCATTACAGTCCAGGTTAACTAGCTAGGAGGTGGTGAGTACCTCAGCCAAGGCTGAGGGTAGAGCTGCCACGCTACAAATTAAATGTTTTCACTAACAGTGTTGAGATCATATACCCGCTATGGAGGATCCTGATACTAACCCCTCAGAGGGTTCTGTTTCAGTGATAACTGTAACGAATGTATGTTTGTATTATGAGCAGACTATGGTTTGCCCCCCTGCACAATTTTGTTCTATCTGCTTATGTTCTGTTTTAAAGGCCAAGAAGGGGTCTTAATCTGTTTTATCCCCTGGCACTTTTATTTACTCTGAGCCTTCCACCTCTCAGTACTTGGTTGTTCAGTAGATGCCTATTCTGCATGCGCAGTTCCCTTTAAACCCTATGTCACAGGCAGTGCCCCATGGTGCACCTTTATCTCTGACTGGAGGTAATTTTTTGCCAGCAGATTTTACTTCTCAGCTTCAATCTGCTGTATCAGCTTCATTAAATGCTTTATCTATTTCTGGGAAACGTAAGAGAAAGGTTAAGCATAGTTTCACTGACTTGGGGGTTAATACCTCTATTCAGTCTGAGTTGGATAGCTTGTCTCACCTTTCTGAGGATGAACTAATCTCTGTTGCATCTGAGGGTGAGCTTTCGGAGTCAGAGATATCTGAAATTAAATCTCCTACTCCTGAGGAACCAAATTTTAGGTTTAAAATTAAGCACCTTTACTTTCTTTTGAAGGCTATATTGTCTACTCTAAAAACTTTCTGAGGAACCTATTATCCCTAAATTAGATATGGTCTATGAGGAAAAGAAGGTTCCTGAAACCTTCCCCGTGCCTGTACGAATGGTGAAAATTATTTCAAGAGAATGGGAAAAGATTGCGACTCCTTTCTCCCCTTCTTCAACCTTTAAGAAACTGTTTCCAGTCCCTGACTCACATTTGGATTTATGGAATTCTATTCCTAAGGTAGGTAAGGCCATTTCTACTCTTGCCAAGAGTTCTATTATCCCCCGAGAGAATAGCTCCTCGTTTAGGGATCCTATAGACAGGAAATTGGAAGGCTATCTAAGAAAGATGTTCCAACATATGGACTTTCTATTTTAGCCAGCGGCACCTGTGGCAGCAGTCGCAGGTTCTGCTACTTACTGGTGTGATTCGTAGTCAGCATTAATTGAAGTTGAATCCCCCATGGAGGAGATAAAGGACAGGATTATGGTTCTTAAGATAGCCAACTCCTTTATTTGTGATGCCAATATGCAAATTGTCTGTCTGAATGCCAAGGCTTTATGTTTTGCAGTCCTGTCACATAGAGCTCTTTAGTTAAAGTCTTGGTCCGCAGATATGGGATCTAAGACCAGACTTCTTTATTTGCCATTCAAGAGGAAGATTTTGTTCGGGCCAGGCCTGGACTCCATCTTTTCCATGGTAACGGAACAAATCCAAACAGACAAAAAGTCTCCAGATAACAATGCTGCATGAAGGGCTGGCCCCCGATCCAGGACTGGATCGAGTAAGTGGCAGACTGTCCTTTTTTATAGAGGCTTGGGTCCAAGATGCTCAGGATCCCTGGGTATTAGACATTGTTTCCATGGGTTAAAAGATAGGGTTAACATCTCGTCTCCCAAGGAGCAGATTTCTTCTCTCAAGATTGTCTACAAGACCAGAGAAAAGAGCAGCCTTTTTAGACTACGTTAGGGATCTTTTCTCCTTGGTAAGTAATCATCCCGGTTCCCTCATCAGAAAGGGGTCGGGGTTTCTACTCAAACCTTTTTTGTAGTTCCCAAAAAGGAGGGAAATCATCGCTCCCAATTCTAGACTTAAAATGTTTCAACAAGATATTCAAAATGGAGACTATCAGGCCCATCCTTACCTTGATCCAGGAAGGACAGTTCATGACCACAATCAATTTAAAGTATGCATACCTTCATGTTTTCCGATCCACAATGATCATTTTCAGTTTCTGAGGTTTGTATTCCTGGACCTACATTTCCAGTTCATAGCCTTGCCATTTGGCTTAGCTACTGCTCCCAGAATTTTAACAAAGGTTTTGGGAGCTATCCTAGCAGTGGCCAGATCTCAGGGAATCACAGTAGCTCCATAACTGGACAATATCTTGGTTCAAGCTCCATCTTTTCCTTTGGCAAGATATCAGGCGGAGTCTCTTTTGTGTCTTTTCTGAACTTACGGATGGAAGAAAAATCTAGAAAAGAGTTCCCTGTTCCCCAGCATCAGGGTTGTTTTTCTCAGAACTGTCATTGACTCAATATCCATGAAGATCTTTCTGACAGATCAGAGACATTCCAAGTTGGTTGTACCATGTCTATTCCTTCAGACCACTCTAAATCCTTTGGTGGCTCAGTGCATGGAGGTAATTGGTCTCATGGTGTCCTCCATGGACATTATTCCTTTTGCCCGCTTCCATCTCAGACCTCTACAACTATGCATGCTAAGACAGTGGAACAAATATCACCTAAAGATGTCTCAACAAACTGTTCTGGACAATCTGACGAGAGACCTTCTCTCTTGGTGATTCTGTCAAGTTCACCTGGTCCAAGGCATGTGCTTCTTGAAACTGGGAGATTGTGACTACGGATGAAAGCCTCTCAGGCTGGGGAGCAGGCTGGGGCCCCAAGAAGGCTCAGGGGACGTGGACTTGAGAAGAATCTTCTTTTTCGATCAATATCTTGGAACTTTGGGAGATTCAGAATGCTGTAAGGGCATGGCCCCAGCTCTGTTCTGCCTAGTATATAAGATTCCAATTAGACAATATAACCTCGGTGGCTTACATCAACCACCAAGGAGGAACAAGAATTCCCCTAGCAATGATGGAGGTGTCTCAAATTCTTCAATGGGCAGAATCTCACAACTGCCTTCTTTCCGCGATTCACATCCCGGGGGCGGACAACTGGGAAGCGGACTTCCTCAGCAGACAACCCTTTTATCCGTGGGAGGGCTCTCCACCCTGAGGTGTTTTCTGTGATAACTCTCAAATGGGGGGCTACGGAAATTGACCTCATGGCTTCTCATCTCAATACCAAGCTACCCAGGTACGGGTCGAGATCGAGGAATCCTTAGGCGGAATTAGTAGATGCAATAGCGGTTCCATGAATGTTCAATATCATATATCTCTCTTGAACTACTCTGTTTCTTTAGAAACAACTCTCCTGTGTCTAGTCATATGTGCTCCTACAAATCTCACTCTCTCCTTCTGTCACTCTCACTGCTACTACTGCTTGCTGCTGGTGATGTCTCTCCTAACCCTGGCCCTGCAGCAATCCACACTTTTACACTCTTGCCCTGTTTCCCATTGTTTCCCATTGCAAAAACTCTAGGTCACGCAATACCAACAATCTCATCTCTATTAACCCACAGCACCTATTCCCTCCCTTCTCTTGGGCCCTCTGGAATGCTCACTCAGTCTGTAACAAACTTACAACTGTTCACAACCTGTTTGTTTACAATGCTTTCAACCTTTTAGCAATTACTGAAACCTGGCTATCTTCCTCTGACACTGCTTTCATTGCTGCTCTCGCACACCATGGTTTCCACTTTAGCCACACACCTAGGCCAGGTGAGAGACATGGTGGCAGTGTTGGCATCTTACTCTCCCCTTCCTGCTCCTATCTGTAGCTATCTCCATTTCCATCTCTCTCCTTTTCTTCCTTTGAAGTCGACTTAATTTGCCTCTTCTCCCCCCTCTCTCTCAGAGTGGCGGTTATCTATCAACCCCCTGGACCAACCTCCCAATTCTTTGACAACTTTGCTGCCTGGCTTCCTTACTTTCTCTCTACAAATACACCTACTCTAATTCTGGGGGACTTCAACATCCTCATTGACAACCCATTTGCCCCTGCTGCCTCCAAACTTCTCACGCTCACTAACTCCTTTGGCCTCTCACAATCCACCCTATTCCCTACCCACCATGATGGACACTCTATTGATCTGATATTCTCCTATCTCTGCTCTCTCTCTGATGTTGCCTGTTACCCATTTCCCATCTCAGACCACCATCTGCTCACCTTTAATCTTAATATACAGGATACACCTACTTCTTCCCCTCGCCCTCGCACCTGTAGAAATCTGCAGACCCTCCCCAACTCTCCAACCATATTCAAATACACCTCCCCCACACTTTCACGATATCCTGCCCTGACCTTGCTATATACGATAAAGGAGAAAGGCAGCACCTGTGGTTGTATTGTTGCGTTGCTAACTCCAAACACCCCTTTTATGTATAGCACCTGCTACAATTTCCAAAACCTCACAGTGGCCCCCAAAAGTTCCGTTATATATTCATACGACCTGTATTCCGTTGTGGTGCTGATTCTGGGGACCCACCAAAACCTTCTGGGCTCCAGATCCCCTCTCTCCGTATTCTGTGTATCAACAGTGATGGCCTGGAGGTCGAGCCGCGGCGTGGGTCCCTACAGCGTCTAAGCGTGTGTGCAGGATCGATCCGGAACTATGTGACGTCACAAATGGGAGCGGAAGAATCCGCAGGTGCGATGAGTCCTCAACCAGGGAGGACCGTTGTTACAGCGTCCTACTGTGTCTTTGCAGGGGTGATTCAATGCTGCTCAAAAGGTGCAAGTACCCGTGCCTTTGAACATATCCATCAAGATATAGCGTCAAAGAAAGAGAATAGAGGCACCGGGTAGTTGCACAAACAAATGTCCTTTATTAAGGAAATAAAACTGGAAACACTTAGGATAAAGCTTAAATCCTTGGGGCAATGGTGTAGTGGTAGTTCCCCACGTACCCTAGTGCTGACATGTTTCGGCAAATGCCGTAATCGTAGCTATAGGGTGCAAGCTTGTTTGTTTATTTAAATACACAAATCACATATCATTGGTTAAAAACTTGTGTGCTACGTGGGTGACACCCACCTCCACCTGTAGTTAATCTATTTGCCCTAATCTAGGATGTGTTACCGTGCTATCCACTCTATGTACAGGTTAGTCATTCTCAATTATAAACTAAACTGATATAATAAATATAATAGATAAATAATGTCATGAAACGAGACCTTCCTTAACATATGTATATAAATACATAAAGAAATACAAAAACTGAAACTGAAAAAACCTTTGTAATAATGAATTGTAAATAATAAACTAAGTGTACAATCTTAAATCCAAAAAATAATAATGATAACAAAGGCAGGGATCTGCTAAAACAGACCCAATACTGGAGGCACCAGAGAGTATTCTCGGCAGCTAATACTCATAAGCATTTTTACATTAAACCATGTTTTACTATAGTGTACATATACTAGACTATTTTAAGTCAGTTTTCTATGTCTTTTGTATAGTTGCCAAAGATAAAATTTAAAGATAGAATTTATCGAAGGTGAAATTTATTCATGAACATATAAACTTGTAAGCATATATATATATTATAATGCTTTGTTTTGAATACACAGGCTAACACCAGAAATTAATTAAATCATACTCAGAGTTGAGCCCCTTGGGCACCCTGGTGTTCAACCTGTGTATCCAGAACACTTCCCTTTTGAGGAGCAAGTTCTCCCTATCCCCTCCCCTATTTTGTGTATTCACCACTTCAATAATTGTCCATGACAATGTCCCTGGATCCTTATTATGTTTAGACTTGAAGTGGTTTACAAGGAGGGTGGTGAGTTTACCTTGCTTGATATCGTTTATATGTTCCCTAATCCTGGTTCTGACTTGTCGAGACGTTTGTCCTGTATATTGGATGTCACATGTATCGCAACTGAGAAGATACACTGCATATGTAGACCTACAATTAAAGAGCGCCCTGTGTGCAAATGTTTCACCTCATCAGTGGGATTGGTTCCATGTTGGAACCATTATCCAAATGGCTAGACTCCCTTCTACAACCCCTAGTGGGGGAACTCCTTAGTCACCTGAGGGATACCAAACAACTCCTCATAGAGGTGGAAAAGATCTCTTGGAGGGAGGGCTATGGCTGGTTATCAGTGGATGTAAAGTCGCTTTATTCATCCATTCCACATAATTTAGGTTTGGAAGCCATGGCCTTCTTTCTAAGAAGATCTACTAAATATAATGATGATTTCATTAAATTTGTTGTCAGGGTAACCGAATTCCTCCTCACACATAATTTCTTTGTGTTTGAAAACGTATTTTATCTCCAGAGATGTGGCACGGCCATGGGAGCAAAATTTGCTCCCTCTTACGCCAACCTGTATATGGGTTGGTGGGAGCTGTGCCACATCTATGGAGATAAAAACAGACAGAGAAGCAAAATTGCATATTATCGTCGTTATATAGACGATCTGCTTTTTGTCTGGGATGGAAGTGTGGAGGAAGCTGAGATTTTTGCAGAGTATCTGAATATCAATAAGGCTGGCCTACAGTTCACCCATGAATATGGGCCCACTAGCATCAATTTTTTGGATGTTACCCTTCATGGTGTGAAACTGGAATATGTTAAGGTCGAGCTTTATAGGAAACCAATAACCAGAAATACGCTTTTACATGCCCATAGTAGCCACCCGAAACAGGTATTTAAATCAGTCTTGAAGGGTCAGTTCACCAGGGTCAAAAGGAATTGTACCCGAGATAGTGAACATTTCAAGCATGAAACCGAACTAGTAACCAAATTTAAGGAGAGAGGGTACCCCAAGCAGGATATATATAGGGCATGTGAGGAAGTAAGGGCCATAAAAAGGACCACCTTACTTTGTGAGAAACAATCAAAATGTGACACCAAACCAGAACAGTTAACTTTTGTCACACAGTTTAGTAGGCAATATTATCAGGTGTGCAATATTGTACGCAAGCACATGACGTTGCTGAAGGCTGATGATGAGCTCGCTCACATTGCCACACAAAAAGTGAGGTTTGCCTTCAGGAGAGGCAAAACCATAGGAAACTATGTAGCCCCCACACAATTAAAACAAGATGAAATAAATACATCCTCTTGGTTAAGGTACAAAGGGGTTTACAAGTGCAATTTTAGCGGCTGTATAGCATGTGGACATGTAAAACTAGGAAATATATTTAGGAGTGCCTATTCAGGTGAAACATTTGCACACAGGGCGCTCTTTAATTGTAGGTCTACATATGCAGTGTATCTTCTCAGTTGCGATACATGTGACATCCAATATACAGGACAAACGTCTCGACAAGTCAGAACCAGGATTAGGGAACATATAAACGATATCAAGCAAGGTAAACTCACCACCCCCCTTGTAAACCACTTCAAGTCTAAACATAATAAGGATCCAGGGACATTGTCATGGACAATTATTGAAGTGGTGAATACACAAAATAGGGGAGGGGATAGGGAGAACTTGCTCCTCAAAAGGGAAGTGTTCTGGATACACAGGTTGAACACCAGGGTGCCCAAGGGGCTCAACTCTGAGTATGATTTAATTAATTTCTGGTGTTAGCCTGTGTATTCAAAACAAAGCATTATAATATATATATATGCTTACAAGTTTATATGTTCATGAATAAATTTCACCTTCGATAAATTCTATCTTTAAATTTTATCTTTGGCAACTATACAAAAGACATAGAAAACTGACTTAAAATAGTCTAGTATATGTACACTATAGTAAAACATGGTTTAATGTAAAAATGCTTATGAGTATTAGCTGCCGAGAATACTCTCTGGTGCCTCCAGTATTGGGTCTGTTTTAGCAGATCCCTGCCTTTGTTATCATTATTATTTTTTGGATTTAAGATTGTACACTTAGTTTATTATTTACAATTCATTATTACAAAGGTTTTTTCAGTTTCAGTTTTTGTATTTCTTTATGTATTTATATACATATGTTAAGGAAGGTCTCGTTTCATGACATTATTTATCTATTATATTTATTATATCAGTTTAGTTTATAATTGAGAATGACTAACCTGTACATAGAGTGGATAGCACGGTAACACATACTAGATTAGGGCAAATAGATTAACTACAGGTGGAGGTGGGTGTCACCCACGTAGCACACAAGTTTTTAACCAATGATATGTGATTTGTGTATTTAAATAAACAAACAAGCTTGCACCCTATAGCTACGATTACGGCATTTGCCGAAACATGTCAGCACTAGGGTACGTGGGGAACTACCACTACACCATTGCCCCAAGGATTTAAGCTTTATCCTAAGTGTTTCCAGTTTTATTTCCTTAATAAAGGACATTTGTTTGTGCAACTACCCGGTGCCTCTATTCTCTTTCTTTGACGCTATATCCTGACCTTGCTATAACCCACTATAACAATACACTCTCCTCTGCACTTTACACTCTCGCTCCGCTCCAACTTCGCAAAGTCCCATGTCGCCAGCTCCAGCCCTGGCACTCACAGCAAACATGCCACCTGCAAAAATATAGCCTCATGGCTTCTCGTCTCAATACCAAGCTACCCAGGTACGGGTCGAGATCGAGGAATCCTCAGGCGGAATTAGTAGATTCAATAGCGGTTCCATTAAGGTTCAATATCATATATCTCTCTTGAACTACTCTGTTTCTTTAGAAACACTTCTCCCTCCAACTCTCCTGTGTCTAGTCATACGTGCTCCTACAAATCTCACTCTCTCCTTCTGTCACTCTCACTGCTACTACTGCTTGCTGCTGGTGATGTCTCTCCTAACCCTGGCCCTGCAGCAATCCACACTTTTACACTCTCGCCCTGTCTGCTACTGCAAAAACTCTAGATCACGCAATACCAACAATCTCATCTCCATTAACCCACAGCACCTATTCCCTCCCTTCTCTTGGGCCCTCTGGAATGCTCGCTCAGTCTGTAACAACTTACAACTGTTCACAACCTGTTTGTTTACAATGCTTTCAACCTTTTAGCAATTTCTGAAACCTGGCTATCTTCCTCTGACACTGCTTTCATTGCTGCTCTCACACACCGTGGTTTCCATTTTAGCCACACACCTAGGCCAGGTGAGAGACATGGTGGCAGTGTTGGCATCTTACTCTCCCCCTCCTGCTCCTATCAGTAGCTATCTCCATTTCCATCTCTCTCCTTTTCTTCCTTTGAAGTCCACTTAATTTGCCTGTTCTCCCCCCTCTCTCTCAGAGTGGTGGTTATCTATCACCCCCCTGGACCAACCTCCCAATTCGTTGACAACTTTGCTGCCTGGCTTCCTTACTTTCTCTCTACAAATACACCTACTCTAATTCTGGGGGACTTCAACATCCTCATTGAAAACCCATTTGCCCCTGCTGCCTCCAAACTTCTCTCGCTCACTAACTCCTTTGGCCTCTCACAATCCACCCTATTCCCTACCCACCATGATGGACACTTTATTGATCTGATATTCTCCTATCTCTGCTCTCTCTCTGATGTTGCCTGTCTCCCATTTCCCATCTCAGACCACCATCTGCTCACCTTTAATCTTAATATACAGGATACACCTACTTCTTCCCCTCGCCCTCGCACCTGTAGAAATCTGCAGACCCTCCCCAACTCTCCAACCTTATTCAAATACACCTCCCCCACACTTTCACGATATCCTGCCCTGACCTTGCTATAACCCACTATAACAATACACTCTCCTCTGCACTTTACACTCTCGCTCCGCTCCAACTTCGCAAAGTCCCATGTCGCCAGCTCCAGCCCTGGCACTCACAGCAAACATGCCACCTGCAAAAATATAAGTTCATTCTTCACTCTTACACCTCTGCCCTTCACCTAGCTTAGCAAACCTACTTCTCTTCTCTTATATCCACTCACTCCTCTACCCACCTGCACCACCCCCCTCATCTGCATTCAGTGCTAAAGACCTGGTTGACTACTTTTTAAATCCAACACTTACTATCCAAAGAAACATCCCAACACAAGTCTGCAATCTCCCAACTTTCTAGTCACCCCATCTGCCACTCTCTGCACCCTCCTCCCAATCACTGCCACACTCCCACCCTCAATCCGGCTCTTACTCATATATTCAACTTATCCCATTCTACCAGCTCATTCCCTGCCTCCTTCAAACATGCAAAGGTCACCCCCAACCTCAAAAAACCCTCCCTTGACCCTAACTCTCCTACAAACTACCGCCCCATATCATTGCTCCCGCTAGCTTAAAAAATCCTTGAAAAACTAGCTTTTGATCGCCTAACACACTTCCTGTCCTCCAACTCATTGCTCGACCCCCTGCAAACTGGCTTCCATCCCCAACACTCAACTGAGACTGCCCTCACCATGGTTACTAATGATCTCCTTTCTGATAAAAACAAAGACTACTACTCTATACTCATCTTACTTGACCTCTCTGCTGCCTTTGACTCTGTTGACCATCCCCTTGTCCTATGAACTCTCAGCTCTCTTGGGCTCTGTGACACTGCCCTCTCCTGGATTTGTCTCTTTTGCTGGTGACTCCTCCTCTCCATTACCTCTGTCTGTTGGAGTACCTCAAGGCTCTGTCCTGGGTCCTCTACTCTTCTCTATTTGCACTTCTTCACTGGGTAAACTCATCAACAGCTACGGCTTCAACTTTCACCTCTATGCTGATAATACCCAGATCTACCTTTCCACCCCTAAACTCTCTCCTTCTGTCATTTCTCACATCAGCGACTGCTTATCTGGCATTTCTTCCTGGATGGGCTCTCACCACCTAAACATAAACATGTCCAAGACTGAACTACTTCTAATTCCCCCCTCCCCTTCTAACTCTACTCCAGTTTCTAATTTTTCCATCACTGTTGGCGGCACCATTATCTCCCCATCACCCCAAGTCTGCTGCCTCGGAGTCACACTTGACTCAAATCTGTCCTTCATTCCCCACATCCAATTGCTCTATTTATCCTGCCGCAAACAACCGATGCAATATCTCCAAAAATTCGTCAGTTTCTGAGTGCTGAAACTTATAAAAATCTAATCCACTCCCTGGTAATTTCCTGACTTGACTACAGTAATAACTTACTATCTGGTCTCCCTCTCTCCCGCCTCTCTCCCCTTAAATCCATCCTAAATGCAACTGCAAGGCTAATCCAATTCTCTTGATGCTCCGTTTCTGCTGCAAATCTCTGTGAGTCCCTTCACTGGCTCCCCATTCACATCAGAATTCAATTCAAAATTCTCACCCTGACCTACAAAGCCCTCACCAATGCTGCCCCACCCTACCTTTCCTCACTCATCAACAAATATACTCCAGCCCGCCCCCTAAGATCTAACAATGACCTGCTTCTTGCTTCCTATACCATCACCTCCTCTCATGCTAGACTACAGGACTTCTCCCATGCGGCACCAACCCTCTGGAACGCACTTCCTCAAGCTGTCAGACTTTCCCCTAACCTCTCCTCCTTTAAATTTTCCCTAAAGACCTTTTTGTTCAGAGAAGCTTATCACCCGACTCAATAGCAAATTAACTTCACTTACCCAACAGTTGCCCTCATCTATCTCCTCACTAATATCATTCTCACCTTTGCAGTCCCCACCTCCTGTTTCCCATCCTCCCACCCATCTAGATTGTAAGTTCCCATGGGAATAGGGCCCTCAATTCCCTCTGTATTTGTCTGTAAAATGTTGTCTCTTATTGTACTGTTTCTCCGTTGTACTTTTAATCCTTGTACCCATGGGCAGTGCTGCAGAATCTGTTGGCGCTTTATAAATAAAGAATAATAATAATATATTTTTCCTCGATTGGCCCTTCTCCCTCGAGTAGTGGCTCGCATCAAGCAGGAGCAGGCTCCGTTGATTCTAATAGCACCATCATGGCCTTGAAGGACCTGGTTTGTCGATCTAATAAGAATGTCCTCCTCTCCTCCATGGAGGTTACCGATTCTCTGAGACTGACTGCGTGGAAATTGAATGCTTAGTCTTATGCAAGAGAGGTTTTTCGGATAGTGTGATAGACACTTTTATCCAGGCGCGCAAGCTGATCACTCGCCGTATTTACCACAATGTATGGTATACTTACCTTCATTGGTGTGAGGAACGCAGTCTTCCATGACACAAGGTGAAGGTTACCCGAATTCTTTTCTCCAAGATGGTTTGGAGAAGGGTCTATCTGCCAGTTCTCGGAAGTGTCAGATTTCAGCCCTGTTGGTCTTACTGCACAAGAGATTAGCGGATCTTCCTGACATGCATTCCTTCTTTCAGGCTCTGGCTAGAATCAGGCCTGTGTTTAAACCTGTTGCTCCTCATTGGAGCCTCAACCTTGTTCTTCATGTTTTGCAACAGGGTTCGTTTGAGCCTATGCATTCTGTTGATCTTAAGCTTCTATCCTGGAAGGTTTTGGTTTTGTTGGCTATCGACTCTGCTCTCAGAGTCTCTGAGATTTCTGCTTTAAAGTGTGATCCGCCTTACCTTATTTTTCATGTCGATAAGGCGGTTTTACGTACTAAGCTAGGTTTCCTATCTAAGGTAGTTTTGAAAGCATCAATCAGAAATTGTTGTTCCTTTCCTTGGTCCTAATCCTTCTTTCGTGAAGGAATGTTTACTCTACAATCTGGATGTTGTATGTGCCTTAAAATTCTATCTTCAGGCTACTAAGGATATCAGGCAATCCTCTTCTTTGTTTGTGTTATATACTGGTAATTGCAAGGGTCAGAAGGTCACTGTGACTTCCTTATCTTTCTGGCTGAGAAGTATCATCCTTTGGCTTATGAGAAGGCTAGAAAACAGCCTCCTGAGAGGATAATGGCTCATTCCACTAGAGCAGTTTCTTCTTCCTGGGCTTTAAAGAATGAAGCTTCTATGGATGAGATTTTTCAAAGTTCTATAAATGTGATGCTTTCGCTTCTGTGGAAGCAGCTTTTGGGATAAAAGTGTTACAGGCTGTGGTACCCTCAGATTAGGGTCCACCTTTTTACTTTATATTTTTGCCTTCCCGTTTGGTTCATTCAGTGTCCTCTGAAGCTTGGGTATTGGTTACCAACAGTAATGAATGAAATTGTGGACTCTTCCTACCTTTGGAAAGAAAACAAAATGTATGCTTACTAGATAAAGTCCTTTCTTTCCTGGCAGGGACGGCTTCCCTTTATTTTTTCTTCAGGTGCCTCTATACCCTAATGTTTCTCCTACTTTTCCTTGTTCCCTCGGCCGAATGACTGGGGGGATAGGGGAAGGGATATTTATAGCCTTTGGCTGGGGTGTCTT
Organism: Bombina bombina; assembly: GCF_027579735.1. Taxonomy (NCBI): domain Eukaryota; kingdom Metazoa; phylum Chordata; class Amphibia; order Anura; family Bombinatoridae; genus Bombina; species Bombina bombina. The sequence continues at coordinate 156,004,909 of NC_069505.1, forward strand.
TGCTTCCTCCTGGTGGCCAGGTGTTGTTATTACTAACAGTAATTAATGAAGTTGTGGACTCTCCCTGCCAGGATAGAAAGGAATTTATCTGGTAAGCATAACTTTTGTTTTTTACTGGTTTACATAATAATAAGGGGTGGAGTATGGGTAACAATAGTGATTAAATGTGTATTAGAGTAGCTGCATGGAGAGGTAAAACTTTCTCTGAAAATCCCGAACTCAAACATGTGGTCTTAGACAAATCTCATCCCTAGAGCAAGATGAAAATGTTTCACAAAGCTACCTTTATACCTGAGTCCAAAGGGATCGAATAGGCACTCTTCTAGGGAAGTAGTACCAAGCTGTTCCATAGATTTCAGATGCAACATAACCCCCAGGAGATAGGATAACGAGGGAACTCCCATGAAGCAAGAAAATATTGAATAACAGGATATTGGTGTCAAGAGTGAAACGGCACTCAGATCAAATCATGTAAATTGAGTCCTAGGGGCAGTAACGCTGCCACCAATTTCCTCCATCTGAAGGGTGTGTGGCGATTTCCCCAAGATATAATGTACAAGAGGACTGAGGCTTAATAATAAGCAGTACGCTTAGGCATTGCTGAACTACCTGAACCAGGAACTGTAAATACAGGAGGCCAATTTCTGCTGCTTTTATTGTCACCCAAAGAAAAATCCTAAAGCCTGAAATTGCTGAATTATGGGCCAAGGCACTGATACAGGTAAGATATTTATTTAAATTTTATTTTTGTTTTTAATTAATACTTATTAGCTCTCCAAAGGACACTCATACAAGAAATATACAATATATAAACTCCAAGTTGTTGGGACTATTACAACACATATTACTCAATTTTAAAATCCAGTTACTAAGATACTGTAGTTAAAGGGACATGCAACCCAATTGTTTTCTTTCATGATTCAGAAAGAGAATGCAATTTTTTTTTTAATTTCTTTTTATTGTTATTTTACAACATATTACAATTAAACAGTTTTTTTTTCAACATACAGCACGTGGTTTGAACATAAACATTATTAAATTCATAATCATCAATTTTTATTAATTCCAACTAAGATTATAATCTGTGAGTTAATAAAACCAAAATATTAACCTATATAGGTTGGATCCTAAAAAAGAAAAGAGAGTTATTACTTTAGATTAATCGGAGACACAGTCCGACCCCGTACTTAACAATCTTGTTAGTAACTCCAAAGTTTAATAATTACCAAATTAACGACCAGTAGCCTGATCATGCTCTTAGCGTGTTCTTACTTATAGTTGACTAACTTAATTGGCTACAGCTTGGATGATATATTATGATTTGTACTAATGAATCCATTTCTTCTCTTAACTACCTTCTAATTCAGCCCACCTCAGCCTCTGATGCGCCCTCAGCTATCCACTTATCCCCAAAACACAAAAAAAAGGCAGGGGGGGAGAGGGGGAAGGAAGGGAGTCTATCTTCCCTACTTCCGTTACCATATCCCCAGAAGTACTAGTTCTGAGTTTTGGAAAGGGAGTATTATCTGATAGATTTCTGAAACCGGGAGTGACTTATTAAATGCTGCCCACTTACTAAAGAATTGCCCAATATCCGACTCATTGTCAATGTTAGTATCTCGCTGTTCTAAAATACATTGCTTCTTAAGAAAGTTTTTAATCTCTGATATGGTTGGAAGATCTCTTAGTTTCCATTTCTTAAAAATTAAATATCTAGCCACCAGTATAATAGAGATAGTTAATTTTTCATTGAGCTGGTGTTCTTCCTAGTTTTTTAGGCAAAACATAACCTGAGTCAGTGAAAGCACCAGGGGGGAGATCTTAAGTGACACCCTCATCCAGAATTCTATTCTATACCAAAACTGCCTAATCAATGGGCAGTTCCAAAGCATATGTGTCAGGTCTGCCGCCAGCAAGGAGCATTTGGGATATTTATTAAAATTTGAGTTCCGAAGCTTATACCCTTTTTCCGGGGTATAATAGTATTTGTGTAAAAGTTTAAGATGCGCCTCCCTCCATGTAGCAGAAAGCGTAGCCTGCGATACTTTGTGAATAGAGGTTTGTATAAATTTTGTATCGATATTGTCTTGTGACAGCATTGAATTCCATTCATGGGCAGATTTTCCAAGGAGATACTTCCCTTTGCCCTCACCAAGTAAATGATAACATGGAGTGATGGACATCAGCCCTTTCTTTACTAAGATAAGCCAACCCTCTAAGCTGCCTAAGTCCCAACGCCAATTGGCTGCCCTCATTATATCTAAGGCATAATGCCTGGTCTGTAAATTCGCAAAAAACTCTTTGTTAGAAAGGTTAAACTCAATCTTGAGTTCCTCGAATGCTTTAATACATTTTTTCTCTTGATCAGTGAAATATACCACCCTGTCCAATCCTAATAAGTGCCACTTTTTAATAACCAATGAATCCAAGCCTGCCTGGAATTTTGGGTTGCCCATTAGAGGTAGGTATTGCGAAATCTGGCAATTTATTTCTGAAAGCTTTCCTATCTTCCACCAGGCCCTCAACGGATTAAGAAACATTTTAAGTGCTCTAATACTAGTTGGCCATTCTTTTGGCTCACAGTGTATCAACGCTCTTGGTAAGTATGGATCACAAATAATTTCTTCGAGTTCATTATTCAGCACATAATCCTTAGAGAAAATCCAGTCAGCCACCATTTGTGCTAGAAAAGCAAGATTGTACTGCCGTATATCCGGTAAGGCAAAGCCTCCATAGGCTCTTGAAGAAGATAATTTAGTCAGAGATATCCTAGGTCTTATATTCTGCCAAATGAATCTTCTGAGCATACTATTTATTGTCCGAACATCTCTCTCTAAAAGCATTATTGCAGTATTCTGTAAGACATACAGCAATTTAGGGAAGAGAACCATCTTAAATAGCGCTATTCGTCCTGAAATAGAAAGTGGTAGATTTTCCCAGCTGCTAAGCTTTTCTCTGAAATTTTATAAGACTGGGAGTATATTGAGATTATACAAGTCTTTTGGGTTACTCAGAATATTGATGCCAAGGTATTTAAATGAGTTTTGGACTAAGCGAAAAGGAATATTACTGAGAGAGCTGTTATTTCTTCTGAGCCAAAATAATTCTGATTTTGTGGTATTTACTTTGTAGCCCGAAAATTAGCCGAATTGACTAATAATTTGTAGCAGTTTAGGTACATTAGTTTTAAAATCTGATAAATAGATAAGTATGTCATCTGCGAAGAGGGCTACTTTTAGTTCACACCTACCTATTTTAATACCTTCTAGTTGTTGTCTGATCATGTTTGCTAAAGGTTCAATGCAAAGATCAAAGAGGAGGGGGGAGAGAGGACAGCCCTGACGGGTTCCCCTGACCAGCATGATTTGCAGAGAGAGTATGTTGTTAACAATTATTTTCGTATAAGGTTGATTATATAAGTTCTTAATAAAATTAAGAAAGCCTCCTCTAAAACCAAATTGTTATAGGGAAGAAAAAAGATGATCATGTTGAACTGAGTCAAATGCCTTCTCCGCATCAACTGAGATCACAGCTAGATCAGGGGCAGTCTCTCCCCCCCATCCCCCGCTACCCCCGCATTAAAAAAAAATTCTGATGTCACCAAGACCTCTCTAATTTTTGCTGAGGAGTTTCGAGCGTTTAAGAACCCGGCCTGGTCTTTGAGAAGTATTTTTTGCAGTCTTTGAGCAAGAATTGAGGTGAAAATCTTATAATCAGAGTTTAATAAGGCAATAGGCCTGTATGACTCTTTCTGAGTTGGGTCCTTCCCGCCTTTGAGAATTAAAGTTGTGTAGGAAGCTGAAAAAGATTTTGCTACTTTCTCTCCGTCAGTATACACATGATTATATAATTTACAAAGATATGGTGAGATCTCTAGAGATAGAATTTTGTAAAATTAATTCGGTAGCCCATCCTGTCCCGAGGCTTTATTCAAGGCTAAGTCAGAAATAACTTTCTTAATTTTTTCTTCTGCAATTGGAGCATTAAGAATCTCAGTTGACTCCTCAGGTATCTTAGGAAAATAAATTTTGCTCCAGAATTCCTCCGCCTGGGCTAAATCTGAATTTCTAGAGGCATATGTATCTTGATAGTATTTTTCCATCTCTTCCGCTATTTCTTCATGTCTGAGGACATGCTTTCCCCCTAATGATAGCTTCTCAATCAGTGGAGACTTTTTTTCGCTTTTAACCAGTTTGGCTAACAGTTTCCCAGACTTGTTTCCAAATCTATATAATTTCGACTGTAATTTTAAATCTTTCAGTGTTTCTCGAAATAGCACAAATGTGTCTTTATTATTCTTAGCTCTGGTATATTTAGCCCAGTTAGCCGAGTTCTGATCAAGAAGAAGTCGGTTATATGCATTTGTTACTGCATTCGTTAGTTCTTTCTCTCTCCGTTGCAGTTTTTTATTTAACATAGAAGTGTAAGCGATAATCTCACCTCTTAATACTGCCTTTGCAGCCTCCCAGAATATGGCAGGACGATCTTTATATTCTGAGTTACAATGGTCATAGTTATTAAACCTGGTTTTAAGCCAGTTCTTAAATTTCAGGTCTGATGCTAAAAAAGAGGGAAAATAAAACCTGATAGGTCTAGACTTAAAGTGTTTAACCTGAAAGTCTTAAGTAATCAGCCCATGGTCAGAAAGAGAAATGGGTAGTATTTTTGCTTTTACTTCAAATGTGCACAGCCTTTTATCTATCAAAAAAAGATCAATTCTTGATAACGTTTTGTGGGCTTTAGATAAACATGTAAAAGCCCTCTCATCCGGATTTTGCATCCTCCATATATCTTTAATGTCTAAATTCTACATGATTCTGGTAAGTAATTTAGTTTCCAAATTATCCTTTTTCTGCTTTTTCTGCTTCGTGTTTTGCCTCAATCTATCGAGGGGGCAATGTGGAGCCATGTTGGGTGCATATATATTACAGAGCGTAAAAACACGTTTACCAATTTTTATTTTTAAAATCACTGATCTCCCCTCTGGATCTACCCCGGCATATAGATCTGCTGCATTAATTTTTTTTTCCTATTAAAATCGCCACCTCTCTCTTTCTCCCAGAACCTGGCAAGGTGAATACCTCCTTAACCCATGATGTTTTAAGCTTTAAAGCTTCCTCCAGGTTGAGGTGCGTTTCCTGGAGAAATGCTATGTCTGTATCCATTTTTCTTAAGTGAGTGAGAATCAGTTTCCTCTTAATGGGGGTGGTGATACCTCCAATGTTCCAGGATACTAATTTACAGTTAGACATGTAGTTTAACTAGTAAAGGGAAGAAAGACAGGGGAAGAGAGAGGGAAAAAATTAAATAATTAAATAAGTTTTTAATGGCCCCCAGTATGCCCAACATGAATCCCTGCATTCTACTACTAATAAGGATTTGACAAGTAATCCTTTATACAGACTCATTATTTCTCAGAGGAGTTTAATTGACTCAGAAGTTTTTCTGCATCCTGTGCATTTTCAAAGAGATAGACCTCCCCCCCGACGAAGACCTTCAGTTTAGAAGGATAAATAAGGATAAATAATTAGGGCCTGGTAGCCCTGTTGAATAAATTTAGAACATGTTGGAGCCAAATTCCTTCTTTTAAGTGATGTTTCTGCTGAATAGTCCTGGAATAGGAGAATTCTATTCTCCTTGAAAATGACAGGCTGGTTCTTGCGGAAGTGTTGCAGAAGAGTTACCTTATCATTAAAATTGAGCAGCTTAGCTATTACTGGTCTGGGTCTGCTATTCCCTCTGTTATCCACTTGGGGTTTCCCTATCCTATGTGCCCTTTCAATCACTATTGGAGAATTACTAGGGGGGATTTTAAGGAGCTGCACTAGGGTCTCTGAGATAAATAAACTTAGATTTTCAGGTTGTTTTCCCTCAGGTACCCCAATAATACGGATGCTGTTTCTCCTAGCTCGATTTTTGAGATCTTCAATTTTGGTCTGCATTTTAGCTAAAGTAGCAATCGTAGTTTCTAGACTTGTGCTTTGAGCAGTGGTGAGATCCTCAAGATCAGATACCCTCTGTTCTACTTCATTGATTCTATTAGTGAAGTGTCTCATTTCTTGTGATACTAACGTAATATCTTGTTTTATCTCCAATCTGAGAGCATCAAATTTGGGATTTAAGGCCTCTGCGATATTCGTCACTAGGACTTGCATATTAGTCACTTCGTTCGTGGTTAATACACTTACAGGAGCTGGGTGTATATAGATAGCGGGGTCTGTAGTGTTTTTGATTCTTCTTTCTCTTTGCTTGGCAGCCATGGCTGGCGAAGGAGTCCGGGAGTGCTTGTGAAGGAATTTATCCATATACCCTGATAATTAAGGTGAATCAGAAAGATTTCAAGGGAGGGAAAGTCGATCTAAGAATTTCCCAAGTGCCGTGAGAAAAATAATAATAATAATAATAATAATTAAATAAGAGGGAGGGGAAACCCGTGAAGGAAGGGGGTGTAGAAAAAAAAAAAAAAAGAGGGAATTAAGTGCCTAGGGATACTCACAATTTGGTGTGGTGAATAGTGAAGATTCCTATAAGAAGGGAGTCACAAGGCCAGCCGCAGGGCGTATCAGCAGAATGTCGGGATCTAGAAAAGGAAGGAAAAAAGAAAGAGAGCCCCTTCTCTCTCCCCTTCCCCTCCTTCGTTTATCACAATTATCTGTACACAATATGCCCTATTGAAAGAACATTCAACCATCAATGTAGCTTTATACCCACCCCAGTAAAGAGAATGCAATTTTAAACAACTTTCTAATTTACTTCTATTATCTAATTTGTTTCATTCTCTTGGTATCATTTGTTGAAGGAGCAGAAATGCACTAATGGTTTATAATTGAACTCATGGGTGAGCCAATCACAATCGATATATATATGCAGCTACCAATCAACAGCTAGAACCTAGGTTCTCTGCTGCTCCTGTGCTTTGCTAGATAAAGCTTTCAGCAAAGGATAACAAGAGAAGGAAGCAAATTAAATACGTAAATTGGAAAGTTGTTTTAAATTGTATTCTCTATCTGAATAATGAAAGAAAATGTTGGGGTTTCATGTCCCTTTAACAAGAAGCACATTTTTTTAAGAGAGAACAGGTACTTATCTCTGGTGACTCAATAATAGATACAGTATATAAATTCTGTAAGAATGGTAAATTTAGCCTCAAAGTACAATCAATGTAGCTGATAAAGCTGTTTACACTATGACTTAAAGGAGCAAAAAACATACAGCAGGCAAACATAAAATCATCTGCTGCTGGATTGTACTTATGCATAAGGAAAATAGCGTCCACTATTAATTTCTGAAACAGTTATAGTCAGAGGCATTTGCTGAAGTAGGAATTTATGAAAAACATTCTGTACATAAATTAATGTTGAGCATAAGAAATAAAAAAAATAAAAAAATAAAAATATATATATATATATATCATAATTAACCTTTAAATGTTAGTACACACTGAATTATCTACATGTCAATATCTAGGACATGAAACAGAGAAAGCAGAATTTTTATTGTTTAAAAAGATAGATAATCCCTTTATTGCCCATTCCCCGGTTTTGCATAACCAACACAGTTATATTAATATATGTTTTACCTCTGTGATTACCTTGTATCTAAACCTTTGCAGACTGCCCCTTATCTCAGTGCTTTTGACAGACATGCAGTTTAGCCAATCAGCGCAGACTCCTAAATAACTCAGTGGGAGTGAGCACAATGTTATCTATATGATACACATGAACTTGTACTGTCTAACTGTGAAAAACTTTAAAAATGCTCTAAACTAAGAGGCGGTTTTCAATGGTTTAGAAATCAGTTTGAGCCTACCTAGGTTTAGCTTTTCAAAATACCACCAAGGGAACAAAGCAAATTTAATGATAAAAGTCAATTGGAAAGTTGTTTAAAATTGCATGCCCTATCTGAATCATGAAAGTTTAATTTTGACTAGACTGTCCCTTTAATAGTGTTAAACCACTCCAGTTCATAAACAAGAAATCATAGTCCTTTAGAGCCCACAGCTTATCAGAAATATCACCCTTATCCATGTACTAAGGACTAAATCAACCAGAGTTCACTCAGCAATCATTGTTCTGTACTCACAGAGGCATATTTATCAAGCTCCGTATTGCCTGAAGGCTCGCTGAAAATAGAAGTTATGAGCCTGCTCTGAGGCCACGGACAGAAATCAACCCGATCGAATAGCAGCAGGGGGTGGCATTGCACCAACAGTTCACAAGACAGCGTATATGGATGTGTGGCAGACATGATACGTTACTTCATATCATGTCTGCTCGCACATTGATAAATATGCCCCACAGTCTCAAAAAGCAGAAACAAAAGACCCAGAAATTGATAAAATTTCACAAAGACACCTACGATAAAAACACAGGGAACCCAATTCTTATAAACTGTCACTTCCATTAAGTAGACCTCTTTCTTCCTCTTCAACTTTGGGGCCAAAGCCCTCCTAAAGTACATATCAGTGTCCAAGGTAAGATCTCCCATAGCATAGGACTGTTCACTGGAAGGCTCAATCATACTCTAAAAAGGGACTAATATAGAGCCAACCTTTTACTCTGAGGAGTCAGCTGTGTCACTGCCTCTGGAGGAACCAAGTTTTAGCAAAACTAACTACTTTTATAGCAAAATAAACGCAGCAGCACTAGCAAGCGTGAAAGGAATAAAAGCAAGGCTTTAATATTTCATAATAAAAATACAAAGAGGCAAATTTAACAAATGTCTGTTAGACCTGATCCAACAGTGCGGATCAGGTCCGACAGACATCGCTGAATGTGGAGAGCAATACACTCTCCATATTCAGCATTGCACCAGCAGCTCTTGTGAGCTGCTGGTGCAACAATGCCCCCTGCAGACTTGCGGCCAATTGGCCACCAGCAGGGGGTGTCAAGCAACCCGATCGCACTCGATCGGGTTAAATTCCAGCGATTCATGTCCGCCTCATCAGAGCAGACGGACAGGGTTATGGAGCAGCGGTCTTTAGACCGCTGCTTCATAACTGCTGCTTCTGGCGAGTCTGAAGACTCGCCAGAAACACGGGCCATCAAGCTCCATCTGGAGCTTGATAGATAGGCCCCAAAGGCACATTTTGGAAAGGGGTATTCCATCTGATTTTTTTTTGTGCCTATTACGGGTGCTTAGTCATAGATAAGTCATGACATTTAACACCATTTTTTAAAAACTATAATCCAGCCAATCAGAATCAGTAAAAAACAGACCATTCAGGTTATTTTATACACACATCACCAAATGTTACCAAAAACAGTTGAATACATATAGTCTAAATAAAACAATGCACAAATTACTTTATATGTGGGTTAATACAAAGTTGCAGATGTGAATAAATCTACACTGTACTACCATACTGACAATGGTAGACGTAAACTGGCATAAATATGAAAATAATTATAAATGAGATGGTAAAATAAGTAACTGGGCTAGACATAATACCAGAATATCATAACAATGGTTATACAGATGAGAGCAATATTTAAACTACATAAAAGTCATGAGATTGTATCGATTGTCTATGAAGTAACTAAGATCCCACTCCAAATTAAGACCATCTGGGTGTTTGGTTTTCAATTCATGTATCCAATATTGAGCTAGATTATGAGAGGAGCGCAATATAGTATTCCTCCATAGACTTAAATGGAGCATGGAAACTGCAAAAAACTTACAATAACAACAGTTATTAATATGTGTGAAAGGTATAAAACCCAACTCACAATTAATTAAAGGGGGCACTCACTATATAACAATGCGTAATGCACAATATGACAAACCCAATAAATGTAGGTAGTACCTAAAATAAGCAAAAGAATATGTAATGCAATTAAGGCCAAAAGTATATATAAAAAATCAGATTCAGTAAATAGGGTTAATACATAAGCAACAAATGGAAAATGAAACATGAAAACATTAGACATATGAACAAAAAACAAACAAAAACATATAGAAAGTCAATATAGGCAGAGGTAATGGTAATCCAAAAGTAAATCAGCCCCACGAGTCGTCACTCCAGGAGAGGGATCCTGAGTTCCAGATTCATTAGAACGATATGAAGAGAGAAAAGGAGGCACCTTATAGGGTGAGTATGTATAAACAAAGCATGGTGACCTCGAAGAAGACAAGGGGCAACTCATAATTTGTTGAACACTACAGGTAGTGTACGTGAAACAGACTGAGGCACACCAGTCCCCCCAGTGACACAGGTACAGGCAAGGACTGCTGACGATCTCAGTGATGGGAACAAGCTGTTCACACAGCTTTAGTGCAGTCCTGCACTTCTCGGTCAGGTGATCGGCTCTGGCTCAAAGGAGGTTCACAATGGATCGCCAATAACAGATACAAATACCCTATCAGAAGGGTGATGTGCTCAAAGTGTGTTCACACAAAGGAAGCAAAACAATAAACAGATCCTCAGTTAAAAGATTTATTAAAAGCAACGCGTTTCTCAGTAGTACATCACCCATTTCATCAGGCTTAAAACATAATATGCTAGACACAAATTTATATCCCCATGACCACTCCCACCAATTATGTATCCGGTAAGGGAAAAGAGATACAAAACTAATTAAAGGGATTCTGTGTGTTGCAAATAAAATAACACAAAGAGGAACATTTACAACAATTTGAAACAAATAAACATTTTCTATATTAACATTTGTACTAAAAGACAAACGATACAAACAATAATATAATAAAACCGGAAAGGTTAGTTGTAATATTTAGAAACGATAATGAATGGCGTGTAATGGTATAATTTATAAAAGCACATGAAAACAAGTGATGTGATGTGCATAGCTGTTCTACTGGGAAATGTTGTGTATTATACAATGAAATGTGAGTGTTTGCGTGCTAATGCAAAATTATAGTAATAAAAAGGTTAACTTGACTAAAGGGCGAGTATATAATATCCATGGAAATGGAAGAAGCATGAATGCCAGAAATCGTGAACTGGACAGCACTGATAGTGCTGTTGTAGAATACCAAAAAAGCGTGTACGGTGTACGATAGTGTGATATTTAAAAAAGAGCGCATGAGAATGATGTGCTTGTATTAGTTAGTAAGATAATGATATCTATAATGGTGTATTGTGATGTAGTAAGAATATGTGAAGAATGAAATGTGAGATATAAGTGAACATGTTACAGGAACATTGTGATATGTGAATAAAGATGTTTACCGGAACATTATTATAGAAGTGTATAAATAATGAATGGGATATGAGTGAACATTTTGCCATAATATGTTGTGAAAAGAATGAAAGAAAAACTATAAAAGGTGCTGGGTTCTAAAATCTAAACAGCACTGATTAGCACAATCTGTTAAGTTGTAGAAACATATAATGATAGTGAGAATATAAATGTTCAGAGACTAACTGTACACATAGTGGTATTCAAAGACTAACCTTAGGGTATAATGGGCAATATGGAATTCCAGTGTTGAAAGATTAGATAAAATAAGGTAACTAACTCATGTAAAATATAAACAAGTTGCAAAAACTGTATGTATAAATAGAGTCAACAGAATAGATAAGCAATAAAAAGTCAGTAAGTAAAAATCACAATAGAAAATCCTAATATAGAATCAATGATCAAAAGCTTCCAGATCTACATTCATATCATATTAAGACCTACTGGACTCAAGGTGTGTAACTCGTAGATCCAGTAGGTCTCCCTCTGTCTTAAATGATTATAGAGATTGTAGCTAGAAGAGTATATAATATGTTCAAAGGGGTTATAGTAAAGAAGTTTGTATTATCATTATGATACTGCAACACTATGGGGTTTAGCTTGTTTTTGCAAATTATATAAATGTTCATTCCATCTAGTTCTGATAGTACAAAAAGTATGCCCTACATATTGTACCCCACAAATGCAGGAAAATAAATATATCACATAAACAGAAGCCCAATCTATATGTATTAATGGAAAAAATGGAAAAAACTTTTTGTGTATAATTCAATTTAAAATCACTTTCGGCTAGATTACGAGTCTTACGTTAGCCTTAAAAAGCAGCATTGAGAGGTCCCAACGCTGATTTTTAATGCCCGCAGGTATTACGAGTCTGGCAGGAGAGGGTGTACCACTCACTTTTCTTCCGTGACTCAAGCTTACCACAAATCCCCTTACGTCAATTGTGTGTCCTATCTTTTTAATGGGATTTGCCTAACGCTGGTATTACGAGTCTTGGAAGAAGTGAGCGGTACACTCTCTCCTTTCAAGACTCCTACCGCATTTAAAAGTCAGTAGTTAAGAGTTTTATGGGCTAATGCTGTAACATAAAACTCTTAACTAAAGTGCTAAAAAGTACACTAACAACCATAAACTACATATTAACTCCTAAACCAAGCTCCCTCCCACTTCGCAAACACTTAAATAAAGTATTTAACCCCTAATCTGCCGACCGGACATCGCCCCCCTGTAATAAATATATTAACCTCTAAACCGCCTTTGTATTTATTTTAACTAGGTACAATAGTTATTAAATAGTTATTAACTATTTAATAACTACCTAGCTAAAATAAATACAAATTTACCTGTAAAATAAATCCTAACCTAAATTACAATTACACCTAGCACTACACTATCATTAAATAAATTACCTAAACTGCCTACAATTAATTACAATTAAATTAAATAAACTAAAGTACCAAAAACAACATCCATCCGGAGTGGAGCAGGTCCATCTTCAATCCAGCCGACGCGGAGCATCCTCTTCAAACGAAGTCCAAGCAAAGAATGAAGGTTCCTTTAAATGACGTCATCCAAGATGACGTCCCTTGAATACCGATTGGCTGATAGGATTCTATCAGCTATTCGGAATTAAGGTAGGAAAAATCCTATTGGCTGATGCAATCAGCCAATAGGATTGAGGTGGTATTCTATTGGCTGATTGGACCTGGCTAATGCCAGGTTTAAAAAAAACCTGTAATACCAGCGTTGTCTTAAGGGAGCGTTAAAAAAAGGCTTGTTAGCAACGCACCACTGTTACCGCAAAACTCGTAATCTCGCCGTTTGTTTTTGGGTATGTTTACTCTTTTTCTGTTTTGGATTTGTATTTTTGTTATTAGAACCTTATTGGGTTCTAATTTGTTTTTCAGAGTTTGTGCTCTTTTAAATATACACTTAGGTCTGTCTCCTATTAGCTCCTTTAAGATTGGATCTCTCAAAAGGAAGTGACAATGTTTTTGTAATATATTTTGTATCTTTCTATGATTGGAGGTAAATTTAGTAATGAACATAGTGGATGGTGTATCTTGACACTGTTCCTTTTTATTGATAGTACATTGAATAATATTGGTCCTATTCAGTGATCTGGCCCTCCGATACCCATCTTGAACAATGTCTATAGCGTAACCTTTATCTAGAAACCTTTTAGTTAATACATCACTCTGGGTGTCAAAGTCAGCAATGGAACTGCAATTTAGGCATAATATATGATACTGTCCATAAGGGACAATTGTCTTTCATGGAAGGTAGTGGTTACTAGAAAAATGGAGATAGCTGTTGCTATCTACCCGCTTAAAATTAGTTTTAGAACCTACAGTTTTATCAGCAGTGGAAAATAAGCAAAGATCTTGCAATAGATGATGGGTCAAGATGATGGGTAAAAGACAATCCCATATTATTACTATTGAGTGAGGATACAAAAGAAGATGCGGTGGAGGTATCACCTTCAAAAATAAAAATCAGATTTTCAATGTAACGGCCATAGAAAACCAGATTTGGCCAATACGGGGAATTGTATATATACAGGGAGTGCAGAATTATTAGGCAAGTTGTATTTTTGAGGATTAATTTTATTATTGAACAACAACCATGTTCTCAATGAACCTAAAAAACTCATTAATATCAAAGCTGAATAACATAACCCCCAGGAGATAGGATAACGAGGGAACTCCCATGAAGCAAGAAAATATTGAATAACAGGATATTGGTGTCAAGAGTGAAACGGCACTCAGATCAAATCATGTAAATTGAGTCCTAGGGGCAGTAACGCTGCCACCAATTTCCTCCATCTGAAGGGTGTGTGGCGATTTCCCCAAGATATAATGTACAAGAGGACTGAGGCTTAATAATAAGCAGTACGCTTAGGCATTGCTGAACTACCTGAACCAGGAACTGTAAATACAGGAGGCCAATTTCTGCTGCTTTTATTGTCACCCAAAGAAAAATCCTAAAGCCTGAAATTGCTGAATTATGGGCCAAGGCACTGATACAGGTAAGATATTTATTTAAATTTTATTTTTGTTTTTAATTAATACTTATTAGCTCTCCAAAGGACACTCATACAAGAAATATACAATATATAAACTCCAAGTTGTTGGGACTATTACAACACATATTACTCAATTTTAAAATCCAGTTACTAAGATACTGTAGTTAAAGGGACATGCAACCCAATTGTTTTCTTTCATGATTCAGAAAGAGAATGCAATTTTTTTTTTAATTTCTTTTTATTGTTATTTTACAACATATTACAATTAAACAGTTTTTTTTTCAACATACAGCACGTGGTTTGAACATAAACATTATTAAATCCATAATCATCAATTTTTATTAATTCCAACTAAGATATTAATCTGTGAGTTAATAAAACCAAAATATTAACCTATATAGGTTGGATCCTAATAAAGAAAAGAGAGTTATTACTTTAGATTAATCGGAGACACAGTCCGACCCCGTACTTAACAATCTTGTTAGTAACTCCAAAGTTTAATAATTACCAAATTAACGACCAGTAGCCTGATCATGCTCTTAGCGTGTTCTTACTTATAGTTGACTAACTTAATTGGCTACAGCTTGGATGATATATTATGATTTGTACTAATGAATCCATTTCTTCTCTTAACTACCTTCTAATTCAGCCCACCTCAGCCTCTGATGCGCCCTCAGCTATCCACTTATCCCCAAAACACAAAAAAAAGGCAGGGGGGGAGAGGGGGAAGGAAGGGAGTCTATCTTCCCTACTTCCGTTACCATATCCCCAGAAGTACTAGTTCTGAGTTTTGGAAAGGGAGTATTATCTGATAGATTTCTGAAACCGGGAGTGACTTATTAAATGCTGCCCACTTACTAAAGAATTGCCCAATATCCGACTCATTGTCAATGTTAGTATCTCGCTGTTCTAAAATACATTGCTTCTTAAGAAAGTTTTTAATCTCTGATATGGTTGGAAGATCTCTTAGTTTCCATTTCTTAAAAATTAAATATCTAGCCACCAGTATAATAGAGATAGTTAATTTTTCATTGAGCTGGTGTTCTTCCTAGTTTTTTAGGCAAAACATAACCTGAGTCAGTGAAAGCACCAGGGGGGAGATCTTAAGTGACACCCTCATCCAGAATTCTATTCTATACCAAAACTGCCTAATCAATGGGCAGTTCCAAAGCATATGTGTCAGGTCTGCCGCCAGCAAGGAGCATTTGGGATATTTATTAAAATTTGAGTTCCGAAGCTTATACCCTTTTTCCGGGGTATAATAGTATTTGTGTAAAAGTTTAAGATGCGCCTCCCTCCATGTAGCAGAAAGCGTAGCCTGCGATACTTTGTGAATAGAGGTTTGTATAAATTTTGTATCGATATTGTCTTGTGACAGCATTGAATTCCATTCATGGGCAGATTTTCCAAGGAGATACTTCCCTTTGCCCTCACCAAGTAAATGATAACATGGAGTGATGGACATCAGCCCTTTCTTTACTAAGATAAGCCAACCCTCTAAGCTGCCTAAGTCCCAACGCCAATTGGCTGCCCTCATTATATCTAAGGCATAATGCCTGGTCTGTAAATTCGCAAAAAACTCTTTGTTAGAAAGGTTAAACTCAATCTTGAGTTCCTCGAATGCTTTAATACATTTTTTCTCTTGATCAGCGAAATATACCACCCTGTCCAATCCTAATAAGTGCCACTTTTTAATAACCAATGAATCCAAGCCTGCCTGGAATTTTGGGTTGCCCATTAGAGGTAGGTATTGCGAAATCTGGCAATTTATTTCTGAAAGCTTTCCTATCTTCCACCAGGCCCTCAACGGATTAAGAAACATTTTAAGTGCTCTAATACTAGTTGGCCATTCTTTTGGCTCACAGTGTATCAACGCTCTTGGTAAGTATGGATCACAAATAATTTCTTCGAGTTCATTATTCAGCACATAATCCTTAGAGAAAATCCAGTCAGCCACCATTTGTGCTAGAAAAGCAAGATTGTACTGCCGTATATCCGGTAAGGCAAAGCCTCCATAGGCTCTTGAAGAAGATAATTTAGTCAGAGATATCCTAGGTCTTATATTCTGCCAAATGAATCTTCTGAGCATACTATTTATTGTCCGAACATCTCTCTCTAAAAGCATTATTGCAGTATTCTGTAAGACATACAGCAATTTAGGGAAGAGAACCATCTTAAATAGCGCTATTCGTCCTGAAATAGAAAGTGGTAGATTTTCCCAGCTGCTAAGCTTTTCTCTGAAATTTTATAAGACTGGGAGTATATTGAGATTATACAAGTCTTTTGGGTTACTCAGAATATTGATGCCAAGGTATTTAAATGAGTTTTGGACTAAGCGAAAAGGAATATTACTGAGAGAGCTGTTATTTCTTCTGAGCCAAAATAATTCTGATTTTGTGGTATTTACTTTGTAGCCCGAAAATTAGCCGAATTGACTAATAATTTGTAGCAGTTTAGGTACATTAGTTTTAAAATCTGATAAATAGATAAGTATGTCATCTGCGAAGAGGGCTACTTTTAGTTCACACCTACCTATTTTAATACCTTCTAGTTGTTGTCTGATCATGTTTGCTAAAGGTTCAATGCAAAGATCAAAGAGGAGGGGGGAGAGAGGACAGCCCTGACGGGTTCCCCTGACCAGCATGATTTGCAGAGAGAGTATGTTGTTAACAATTATTTTCGTATAAGGTTGATTATATAAGTTCTTAATAAAATTAAGAAAGCCTCCTCTAAAACCAAATTGTTATAGGGAAGAAAAAAGATGATCATGTTGAACTGAGTCAAATGCCTTCTCCGCATCAACTGAGATCACAGCTAGATCAGGGGCAGTCTCTCCCCCCCATCCCCCGCTACCCCCGCATTAAAAAAAAATTCTGATGTCACCAAGACCTCTCTAATTTTTGCTGAGGAGTTTCGAGCGTTTAAGAACCCGGCCTGGTCTTTGAGAAGTATTTTTTGCAGTCTTTGAGCAAGAATTGAGGTGAAAATCTTATAATCAGAGTTTAATAAGGCAATAGGCCTGTATGACTCTTTCTGAGTTGGGTCCTTCCCGCCTTTGAGAATTAAAGTTGTGTAGGAAGCTGAAAAAGATTTTGCTACTTTCTCTCCGTCAGTATACACATGATTATATAATTTACAAAGATATGGTGAGATCTCTAGAGATAGAATTTTGTAAAATTAATTCGGTAGCCCATCCTGTCCCGAGGCTTTATTCAAGGCTAAGTCAGAAATAACTTTCTTAATTTTTTCTTCTGCAATTGGAGCATTAAGAATCTCAGTTGACTCCTCAGGTATCTTAGGAAAATAAATTTTGCTCCAGAATTCCTCCGCCTGGGCTAAATCTGAATTTCTAGAGGCATATGTATCTTGATAGTATTTTTCCATCTCTTCCGCTATTTCTTCATGTCTGAGGACATGCTTTCCCCCTAATGATAGCTTCTCAATCAGTGGAGACTTTTTTTCGCTTTTAACCAGTTTGGCTAACAGTTTCCCAGACTTGTTTCCAAATCTATATAATTTCGACTGTAATTTTAAATCTTTCAGTGTTTCTCGAAATAGCACAAATGTGTCTTTATTATTCTTAGCTCTGGTATATTTAGCCCAGTTAGCCGAGTTCTGATCAAGAAGAAGTCGGTTATATGCATTTGTTACTGCATTCGTTAGTTCTTTCTCTCTCCGTTGCAGTTTTTTATTTAACATAGAAGTGTAAGCGATAATCTCACCTCTTAATACTGCCTTTGCAGCCTCCCAGAATATGGCAGGACGATCTTTATATTCTGAGTTACAATGGTCATAGTTATTAAACCTGGTTTTAAGCCAGTTCTTAAATTTCAGGTCTGATGCTAAAAAAGAGGGAAAATAAAACCTGATAGGTCTAGACTTAAAGTGTTTAACCTGAAAGTCTTAAGTAATCAGCCCATGGTCAGAAAGAGAAATGGGTAGTATTTTTGCTTTTACTTCAAATGTGCACAGCCTTTTATCTATCAAAAAAAGATCAATTCTTGATAACGTTTTGTGGGCTTTAGATAAACATGTAAAAGCCCTCTCATCCGGATTTTGCATCCTCCATATATCTTTAATGTCTAAATTCTACATGATTCTGGTAAGTAATTTAGTTTCCAAATTATCCTTTTTCTGCTTTTTCTGCTTCGTGTTTTGCCTCAATCTATCGAGGGGGCAATGTGGAGCCATGTTAAAATCTCCTCCAAGAATTAAATAGCCCTCCAGTACAGAGAGGATTTTAGATTGCATCTGGTTCCAGAATTATGGATCAAGAGTGTTGGGTGCATATATATTACAGAGCGTAAAAACACGTTTACCAATTTTTATTTTTAAAATCACTGATCTCCCCTCTGGATCTACCCCGGCATATAGATCTTCTGCATTAATTTTTTTTTCCTATTAAAATCGCCACCTCTCTCTTTCTCCCAGAACCTGGCAAGGTGAATACCTCCTTAACCCATGATGTTTTAAGCTTTAAAGCTTCCTCCAGGTTGAGGTGCGTTTCCTGGAGAAATGCTATGTCTGTATCCATTTTTCTTAAGTGAGTGAGAATCAGTTTCCTCTTAATGGGGGTGGTGATACCTCCAATGTTCCAGGATACTAATTTACAGTTAGACATGTAGTTTAACTAGTAAAGGGAAGAAAGACAGGGGAAGAGAGAGGGAAAAAATTAAATAAGTTTTTAATGGCCCCCAGTATGCCCAACATGAATCCCTGCATTCTACTACTAATAAGGATTTGACAAGTAATCCTTTATACAGACTCATTATTTCTCAGAGGAGTTTAATTGACTCAGAAGTTTTTCTGCATCCTGTGCATTTTCAAAGAGATAGACCTCCCCCCCGACGAAGACCTTCAGTTTAGAAGGATAAATAATTAGGGCCTGGTAGCCCTGTTGAATAAATTTAGAACATGTTGGAGCCAAATTCCTTCTTTTAAGTGATGTTTCTGCTGAATAGTCCTGGAATAGGAGAATTCTATTCTCCTTGAAAATGACAGGCTGGTTCTTGCGGAAGTGTTGCAGAAGAGTTACCTTATCATTAAAATTGAGCAGCTTAGCTATTACTGGTCTGGGTCTGCTATTCCCTCTGTTATCCACTTGGGGTTTCCCTATCCTATGTGCCCTTTCAATCACTATTGGAGAATTACTAGGGGGGATTTTAAGGAGCTGCACTAGGGTCTCTGAGATAAATAAACTTAGATTTTCAGGTTGTTTTCCCTCAGGTACCCCAATAATACGGATGCTGTTTCTCCTAGCTCGATTTTTGAGATCTTCAATTTTGGTCTGCATTTTAGCTAAAGTAGCAATCGTAGTTTCTAGACTTGTGCTTTGAGCAGTGGTGAGATCCTCAAGATCAGATACCCTCTGTTCTACTTCATTGATTCTATTAGTGAAGTGTCTCATTTCTTGTGATACTAACATAATATCTTGTTTTATCTCCAATCTGAGAGCATCAAATTTGGGATTTAAGGCCTCTGCGATATTCGTCACTAGGACTTGCATATTAGTCACTTCGTTCGTGGTTAATACACTTACAGGAGCTGGGTGTATATAGATAGCGGGGTCTGTAGTGTTTTTGATTCTTCTTTCTCTTTGCTTGGCAGCCATGGCTGGCGAAGGAGTCCGGGAGTGCTTGTGAAGGAATTTATCCATATACCCTGATAATTAAGGTGAATCAGAAAGATTTCAAGGGAGGGAAAGTCGATCTAAGAATTTCCCAAGTGCCGTGAGAAAAATAATAATAATAATAATAATAATTAAATAAGAGGGAGGGGAAACCCGTGAAGGAAGGGGGTGTAGAAAAAAAAAAAAAAAGAGGGAATTAAGTGCCTAGGGATACTCACAATTTGGTGTGGTGAATAGTGAAGATTCCTATAAGAAGGGAGTCACAAGGCCAGCCGCAGGGCGTATCAGCAGAATGTCGGGATCTAGAAAAGGAAGGAAAAAAGAAAGAGAGCCCCTTCTCTCTCCCCTTCCCCTCCTTCGTTTATCACAATTATCTGTACACAATATGCCCTATTGAAAGAACATTCAACCATCAATGTAGCTTTATACCCACCCCAGTAAAGAGAATGCAATTTTAAACAACTTTCTAATTTACTTCTATTATCTAATTTGTTTCATTCTCTTGGTATCATTTGTTGAAGGAGCAGAAATGCACTAATGGTTTATAATTGAACTCATGGGTGAGCCAATCACAATCGATATATATATGCAGCTACCAATCAACAGCTAGAACCTAGGTTCTCTGCTGCTCCTGTGCTTTGCTAGATAAAGCTTTCAGCAAAGGATAACAAGAGAAGGAAGCAAATTAAATACGTAAATTGGAAAGTTGTTTTAAATTGTATTCTCTATCTGAATAATGAAAGAAAATGTTGGGGTTTCATGTCCCTTTAACAAGAAGCACATTTTTTTAAGAGAGAACAGGTACTTATCTCTGGTGACTCAATAATAGATACAGTATATAAATTCTGTAAGAATGGTAAATTTAGCCTCAAAGTACAATCAATGTAGCTGATAAAGCTGTTTACACTATGACTTAAAGGAGCAAAAAACATACAGCAGGCAAACATAAAATCATCTGCTGCTGGATTGTACTTATGCATAAGGAAAATAGCGTCCACTATTAATTTCTGAAACAGTTATAGTCAGAGGCATTTGCTGAAGTAGGAATTTATGAAAAACATTCTGTACATAAATTAATGTTGAGCATAAGAAATAAAAAAAATAAAAAAATATATATATATATATATCATAATTAACCTTTAAATGTTAGTACACACTGAATTATCTACATGTCAATATCTAGGACATGAAACAGAGAAAGCAGAATTTTTATTGTTTAAAAAGATAGATAATCCCTTTATTGCCCATTCCCCGGTTTTGCATAACCAACACAGTTATATTAATATATGTTTTACCTCTGTGATTACCTTGTATCTAAACCTTTGCAGACTGCCCCTTATCTCAGTGCTTTTGACAGACATGCAGTTTAGCCAATCAGCGCAGACTCCTAAATAACTCAGTGGGAGTGAGCACAATGTTATCTATATGATACACATGAACTTGTACTGTCTAACTGTGAAAAACTTTAAAAATGCTCTAAACTAAGAGGCGGTTTTCAATGGTTTAGAAATCAGTTTGAGCCTACCTAGGTTTAGCTTTTCAAAATACCACCAAGGGAACAAAGCAAATTTAATGATAAAAGTCAATTGGAAAGTTGTTTAAAATTGCATGCCCTATCTGAATCATGAAAGTTTAATTTTGACTAGACTGTCCCTTTAATAGTGTTAAACCACTCCAGTTCATAAACAAGAAATCATAGTCCTTTAGAGCCCACAGCTTATCAGAAATATCACCCTTATCCATGTACTAAGGACTAAATCAACCAGAGTTCACTCAGCAATCATTGTTCTGTACTCACAGAGGCATATTTATCAAGCTCCGTATTGCCTGAAGGCTCGCTGAAAATAGAAGTTATGAGCCTGCTCTGAGGCCACGGACAGAAATCAACCCGATCGAATAGCAGCAGGGGGTGGCATTGCACCAACAGTTCACAAGACAGCGTATATGGATGTGTGGCAGACATGATACGTTACTTCATATCATGTCTGCTCGCACATTGATAAATATGCCTCACAGTCTCAAAAAGCAGAAACAAAAGACCCAGAAATTGATAAAATTTCACAAAGACACCTACGATAAAAACACAGGGAACCCAATTCTTATAAACTGTCACTTCCATTAAGTAGACCTCTTTCTTCCTCTTCAACTTTGGGGCCAAAGCCCTCCTAAAGTACATATCAGTGTCCAAGGTAAGATCTCCCATAGCATAGGACTGTTCACTGGAAGGCTCAATCATACTCTAAAAAGGGACTAATATAGAGCCAACCTTTTACTCTGAGGAGTCAGCTGTGTCACTGCCTCTGGAGGAACCAAGTTTTAGCAAAACTAACTACTTTTATAGCAAAATAAACGCAGCAGCACTAGCAAGCGTGAAAGGAATAAAAGCAAGGCTTTAATATTTCATAATAAAAATACAAAGAGGCAAATTTAACAAATGTCTGTTAGACCTGATCCAACAGTGCGGATCAGGTCCGACAGACATCGCTGAATGTGGAGAGCAATACACTCTCCATATTCAGCATTGCACCAGCAGCTCTTGTGAGCTGCTGGTGCAACAATGCCCCCTGCAGACTTGCGGCCAATTGGCCACCAGCAGGGGGTGTCAAGCAACCCGATCGCACTCGATCGGGTTAAATTCCAGCGATTCATGTCCGCCTCATCAGAGCAGACGGACAGGGTTATGGAGCAGCGGTCTTTAGACCGCTGCTTCATAACTGCTGCTTCTGGCGAGTCTGAAGACTCGCCAGAAACACGGGCCATCAAGCTCCATCTGGAGCTTGATAGATAGGCCCCAAAGGCACATTTTGGAAAGGGGTATTCCATCTGATTTTTTTTTGTGCCTATTACGGGTGCTTAGTCATAGATAAGTCATGACATTTAACACCATTTTTTAAAAACTATAATCCAGCCAATCAGAATCAGTAAAAAACAGACCATTCAGGTTATTTTATACACACATCACCAAATGTTACCAAAAACAGTTGAATACATATAGTCTAAATAAAACAATGCACAAATTACTTTATATGTGGGTTAATACAAAGTTGCAGATGTGAATAAATCTACACTGTACTACCATACTGACAATGGTAGACGTAAACTGGCATAAATATGAAAATAATTATAAATGAGATGGTAAAATAAGTAACTGGGCTAGACATAATACCAGAATATCATAACAATGGTTATACAGATGAGAGCAATATTTAAACTACATAAAAGTCATGAGATTGTATCGATTGTCTATGAAGTAACTAAGATCCCACTCCAAATTAAGACCATCTGGGTGTTTGGTTTTCAATTCATGTATCCAATATTGAGCTAGATTATGAGAGGAGCGCAATATAGTATTCCTCCATAGACTTAAATGGAGCATGGAAACTGCAAAAAACCTACAATAACAACAGTTATTAATATGTGTGAAAGGTATAAAACCCAACTCACAATTAATTAAAGGGGGCACTCACTATATAACAATGCGTAATGCACAATATGACAAACCCAATAAATGTAGGTAGTACCTAAAATAAGCAAAAGAATATGTAATGCAATTAAGGCCAAAAGTATATATAAAAAATCGGATTCAGTAAATAGGGTTAATACATAAGCAACAAATGGAAAATGAAACATGAAAACATTAGACATATGAACAAAAAACAAACAAAAACATATAGAAAGTCAATATAGGCAGAGGTAATGGTAATCCAAAAGTAAATCAGCCCCACGAGTCGTCACTCCAGGAGAGGGATCCTGAGTTCCAGATTCATTAGAACGATATGAAGAGAGAAAAGGAGGCACCTTATAGGGTGAGTATGTATAAACAAAGCATGGTGACCTCGAAGAAGACAAGGGGCAACTCATAATTTGTTGAACACTACAGGTAGTGTACGTGAAACAGACTGAGGCACACCAGTCCCCCCAGTGACACAGGTACAGGCAAGGACTGCTGACGATCTCAGTGATGGGAACAAGCTGTTCACACAGCTTTAGTGCAGTCCTGCACTTCTCGGTCAGGTGATCGGCTCTGGCTCAAAGGAGGTTCACAATGGATCGCCAATAACAGATACAAATACCCTATCAGAAGGGTGATGTGCTCAAAGTGTGTTCACACAAAGGAAGCAAAACAATAAACAGATCCTCAGTTAAAAGATTTATTAAAAGCAACGCGTTTCTCAGTAGTACATCACCCATTTCATCAGGCTTAAAACATAATATGCTAGACACAAATTTATATCCCCATGACCACTCCCACCAATTATGTATCCGGTAAGGGAAAAGAGATACAAAACTAATTAAAGGGATTCTGTGTGTTGCAAATAAAATAACACAAAGAGGAACATTTACAACAATTTGAAACAAATAAACATTTTCTATATTAACATTTGTACTAAAAGACAAACGATACAAACAATAATATAATAAAACCGGAAAGGTTAGTTGTAATATTTAGAAACGATAATGAATGGCGTGTAATGGTATAATTTATAAAAGCACATGAAAACAAGTGATGTGATGTGCATAGCTGTTCTACTGGGAAATGTTGTGTATTATACAATGAAATGTGAGTGTTTGCGTGCTAATGCAAAATTATAGTAATAAAAAGGTTAACTTGACTAAAGGGCGAGTATATAATATCCATGGAAATGGAAGAAGCATGAATGCCAGAAATCGTGAACTGGACAGCACTGATAGTGCTGTTGTAGAATACCAAAAAAGCGTGTACGGTGTACGATAGTGTGATATTTAAAAAAGAGCGCATGAGAATGATGTGCTTGTATTAGTTAGTAAGATAATGATATCTATAATGGTGTATTGTGATGTAGTAAGAATATGTGAAGAATGAAATGTGAGATATAAGTGAACATGTTACAGGAACATTGTGATATGTGAATAAAGATGTTTACCGGAACATTATTATAGAAGTGTATAAATAATGAATGGGATATGAGTGAACATTTTGCCATAATATGTTGTGAAAAGAATGAAAGAAAAACTATAAAAGGTGCTGGGTTCTAAAATCTAAACAGCACTGATTAGCACAATCTGTTAAGTTGTAGAAACATATAATGATAGTGAGAATATAAATGTTCAGAGACTAACTGTACACATAGTGGTATTCAAAGACTAACCTTAGGGTATAATGGGCAATATGGAATTCCAGTGTTGAAAGATTAGATAAAATAAGGTAACTAACTCATGTAAAATATAAACAAGTTGCAAAAACTGTATGTATAAATAGAGTCAACAGAATAGATAAGCAATAAAAAGTCAGTAAGTAAAAATCACAATAGAAAATCCTAATATAGAATCAATGATCAAAAGCTTCCAGATCTACATTCATATCATATTAAGACCTACTGGACTCAAGGTGTGTAACTCGTAGATCCAGTAGGTCTCCCTCTGTCTTAAATGATTATAGAGATTGTAGCTAGAAGAGTATATAATATGTTCAAAGGGGTTATAGTAAAGAAGTTTGTATTATCATTATGATACTGCAACACTATGGGGTTTAGCTTGTTTTTGCAAATTATATAAATGTTCATTCCATCTAGTTCTGATAGTACAAAAAGTATGCCCTACATATTGTACCCCACAAATGCAGGAAAATAAATATATCACATAAACAGAAGCCCAATCTATATGTATTAATGGAAAAAATGGAAAAAACTTTTTGTGTATAATTCAATTTAAAATCACTTTCGGCTAGATTACGAGTCTTACGTTAGCCTTAAAAAGCAGCATTGAGAGGTCCCAACGCTGATTTTTAATGCCCGCTGGTATTACGAGTCTGGCAGGAGAGGGTGTACCACTCACTTTTCTTCCGTGACTCAAGCTTACCACAAATCCCCTTACGTCAATTGTGTGTCCTATCTTTTTAATGGGATTTGCCTAACGCTGGTATTACGAGTCTTGGAAGAAGTGAGCGGTACACTCTCTCCTGTCAAGACTCCTACCGCATTTAAAAGTCAGTAGTTAAGAGTTTTATGGGCTAATGCTGTAACATAAAACTCTTAACTAAAGTGCTAAAAAGTACACTAACAACCATAAACTACCTATTAACTCCTAAACCAAGCTCCCTCCCACTTCGCAAACACTTAAATAAAGTATTTAACCCCTAATCTGCCGACCGGACATCGCCCCCCTGTAATAAATATATTAACCTCTAAACCGCCTTTGTATTTATTTTAACTAGGTACAATAGTTATTAAATAGTTATTAACTATTTAATAACTACCTAGCTAAAATAAATACAAATTTACCTGTAAAATAAATCCTAACCTAAATTACAATTACACCTAGCACTACACTATCATTAAATAAATTACCTAAACTGCCTACAATTAATTACAATTAAATTAAATAAACTAAAGTACCAAAAACAACATCCATCCGGAGTGGAGCAGGTCCATCTTCAATCCAGCCGACGCGGAGCATCCTCTTCAAACGAAGTCCAAGCAAAGAATGAAGGTTCCTTTAAATGACGTCATCCAAGATGACGTCCCTTGAATACCGATTGGCTGATAGGATTCTATCAGCTATTCGGAATTAAGGTAGGAAAAATCCTATTGGCTGATGCAATCAGCCAATAGGATTGAGGTTGTATTCTATTGGCTGATTGGACCTGGCTAATGCCAGGTTTAAAAAAAACCTGTAATACCAGCGTTGTCTTAAGGGAGCGTTAAAAAAAGGCTTGTTAGCAACGCACCACTGTTACCGCAAAACTCGTAATCTCGCCGTTTGTTTTTGGGTATGTTTACTCTTTTTCTGTTTTGGATTTGTATTTTTGTTATTAGAACCTTATTGGGTTCTAATTTGTTTTTCAGAGTTTGTGCTCTTTTAAATATACACTTAGGTCTGTCTCCTATTAGCTCCTTTAAGATTGGATCTCTCAAAAGGAAGTGACAATGTTTTTGTAATATATTTTGTATCTTTCTATGATTGGAGGTAAATTTAGTAATGAACATAGTGGATGGTGTATCTTGACACTGTTCCTTTTTATTGATAGTACATTGAATAATATTGGTCCTATTCAGTGATCTGGCCCTCCGATACCCATCTTGAACAATGTCTATAGCGTAACCTTTATCTAGAAACCTTTTAGTTAATACATCACTCTGGGTGTCAAAGTCAGCAATGGAACTGCAATTTAGGCATAATATATGATACTGTCCATAAGGGACAATTGTCTTTCATGGAAGGTAGTGGTTACTAGAAAAATGGAGATAGCTGTTGCTATCTACCCGCTTAAAATTAGTTTTAGAACCTACAGTTTTATCAGCAGTGGAAAATAAGCAAAGATCTTGCAATAGATGATGGGTCAAGATGATGGGTAAAAGACAATCCCATATTATTACTATTGAGTGAGGATACAAAAGAAGATGCGGTGGAGGTATCACCTTCAAAAATAAAAATCAGATTTTCAATGTAACGGCCATAGAAAACCAGATTTGGCCAATACGGGGAATTGTATATATACAGGGAGTGCAGAATTATTAGGCAAGTTGTATTTTTGAGGATTCATTTTATTATTGAACAACAACCATGTTCTCAATGAACCTAAAAAACTCATTAATATCAAAGCTGAATAGTTTTGGAAGTAGTTTTTAGTTTGTTTTTAGTTATAGCTATTTTAGGGGGATATCTGTGTGTGCAGGTGACTATTACTGTGCATAATTATTAGGCAACTTAACAAAAAACAAATATATACCCATTTCAATTATTTATTTTTACCAGTGAAACCAATATAACATCTCAACATTCACAAATATACATTTCTGACATTCAAAAACAAAACAAAAACAAATCAGTGACCAATATAGCCACCTTTCTTTGCAAGGACACTCAAAAGCCTGCCATCCATGGATTCTGTCAGTGTTTTGATCTGTTCACCATCAACATTGCAGCAGCAACCACAGCCTCCCAGACACTGTTCAGAGAGGTGTACTGTTTTCCCTTCTTGTAAATCTCACATTTGATGATGGACCACAGGTTCTCAATGGGGTTCAGATCAGGTGAACAAGGAGGTCATGTCATTAGATTTTCTTCTTTTATACCCTTTCTTGCCAGCCACGCTGTGGAGTACTTGGACGCGTGTGATGGAGCATTGTCCTGCATGAAAATCATGTTTTTCTTGAAGGATGCAGACTTCTTCCTGTACCACTGCTTGAAGAAGGTGTCTTCCAGAAACTGGCAGTAGGACTGGGAGTTGAGCTTGACTCCATCCTCAACCCGAAAAGGCCCCACAAGCTCATCTTTGATGATACCAGCCCAAACCAGTACTTCACCTCCACCTTGCTGGCGTCTGAGTTGGACTGGAGCTCTCTGCCCTTTACCAATCCAGCCACGGGCCCATCCATCTGGCCCATCAAGACTCACTCTCATTTCATCAGTCCATAAAACCTTAGAAAAATCAGTCTTGAGATATTTCTTGGCCCAGTCTTGACGTTTCAGCTTGTGTGTCTTGTTCAGTGGTGGTCGTCTTTCAGCCTTTTTTTACCTTGGCCATGTCTCTGAGTATTGCACACCTTGTGCTTTTGGGCACTCCAGTGATGTTGCAGCTCTGAAATATGGCCAAATTGGTGGCAAGTGGCATCTTGGCAGCTGCACGCTTGACTTTTCTCAGTTCATGGGCAGTTATTTTGCGCCTTGGTTTTTCCACATGCTTCTTGCGACCATGTTGACTATTTTGAATGAAACGCTTGATTGTTCGATGATCACGCTTCAGACGCTTTGCAATTTTAAGAGTGCTGCATCCCTCTGCAAGATATCTCACTATTTTTGACTTTTCTGAGCCTGTCAAGTCCTTCTTTTGACCCATTTTGCCAAAGGAAAGGAAGTTGCCTAATAATTATGCACACCTGATATAGGGTGTTGATATCATTAGACCACACCCCTTCTCATTACAGAGATGCACATCACCTAATATGCTTAATTGGTAGTAGGCTTTCGAGCCTATACAGCTTGGAGTAAGACAACATGCATAAAGAGGATGATGTGGTCAAAATACTAATTTGCCTAATAATTCTGCACTCCCTGTATATATATATATATATATATATATATATATATATACATATACATATAAATGTATGTATATATATATATATATATATATATATATATATATATGTGTGTGTGTGTGTGTGTGTGTGTGTGTGTGTGTTTTTTCAAAAAACCTCATATACAAGTTGGCAAAACTTGAGGCGAATCTGGTTCCCATTGCCGTCCCCTTGACTTGAAGATAATATTGGTCATAATATATAAAATAATTATGAGTCAAAATAAAAAGGATAATATCAAGTAAAAATGTACTTTGTGTATGGACATATAGAAGTCTTGGTCTAGATACCATTTAACTGCTTCTATTCCCAATGTGTGTGGTATGTTTGAGTACAGTGCGTCAATGTATGGTTTTGTGAAAATGCCAATTTTGATAATTTGGCCAGTAGATCAGTTGAGTCCTTGATGTAAGAATCCAAACCAACCACGTATTTTTGGAGAAAATAGTCTATATATGATGATAGGTTGTTGGTAAGACTTCCGATACCTACAATAATAGGACGGCTGGGAGGGTTAGTTTTACTTTTGTGCACTTTCGGCAGATGATAATAAAATACCACATCTGTTAATGTCTACATACAATTCAAAATTACCTCATTACTGTATTCTGATGTATCTGCTTATTATAATAGTGCTTGTGTCTATTATAATTTTTATTTTTGTTCTGGACCAAAGTCCATTCATTTTTATTTTTACTTTGTTCAGGGTCATCTTGTGTACCTTTCCTATGTTTCATATTATAGGTGTACACCTCTAATCCGCTGTTCCCTGACATCGCCGCCACTAAATAAACCTATTTACCCCAAAACCTCCGGCCTCCCACATCACCGCCACTAAATAAACCTATTAACCCCTAAACTGCCTGCCCCCCACATCGCAAAACACTAAATTAAACTATTAACCCCTAAACCTAACACCCTCCCTAACTTTAAATTAAAATTACAATAACAATATTTAAATAAATACAAACTTACCTGTTGTTCAGCTATTTTTCACTGCCCTTTACAAAAGCCCAAAGCCCTAATCTAAAAAAAAAAAAAACACACACAAAAAAAACAACTAACACACAGAACAGAATATCTACTCACGGTTCCTGAAGTCCGGACATTCATCTTCATCCATCTTCCCTACCATTATATTCCAAAAATGGGTGGTTTAAATGTAACACAAATAAATGTAATATTTGCAAATTTGTGACCCACAAATAAAAGTGATTTTAAATTGAATCATACACATGTTTTTTCCATTAATACACACATATATTGTTCTTCTTTTTAATGTGATATATTTACTTTCCTGAATTTGTGGGGTACAATATGTAGGGCATACTTGTCATACTATCAAAACTAGATGGAATGAACATTTATATAAAATGAAAAAGCAAACTAAAACCCATAGTGTTGCAGCTAATTGTTCTAAGTATCATAATGGTAATACAAACATCTTTACACTAACCCCTATTGAACTTATTATATACTCTTCTAGCTACAATCACTATAATCGTTTAAGACAGAGGGAGACCTACTGGATCTACAAGTTACACACCTTGAGTCCAGTAGGTGTTAATATGAATGTAGATCTGGAAGCGTTTGATCATTGATTCTTTGTTAGGATTTTCTATTGTGATTTTTTTATCGCTTACGGACTTTTTATTGCTTATCTATTCTGTTGACTCTATTTATACATACAGTTTTTACAACTTGTTTATATTTTACATGAGTTACTTACCATATTTTATCTAATCTTTCAACACTGGAATTCCATATTGACCATTATACCCTAAGGTTAGTCTTTGAATACCACTATGTGTACAGTTAGTCTATGAACACTTATATTCTCACTATCATTATATGTTTCTGCAACTTAACAGAATCAGTGTGGTTTAGAATTTAGAACCCAGCACCTTTTATAGTTTTTCTTTCATTCTTTTCACAACATATTATGGCAACATGTTCACTCATATCCCATTCATTATTTATACACTTCTATAATAATGTTCCGCTAAACATCTTTATTCACATATCACAATGTTCCGGTAACATGTTCACTTATATCTCACATTTCATTCTTCACATATTCTTACTACATCACAATATGAATACACCATTATAGATATCATTATCTTATTAACTAATACAAGCACATCATTCTCATGCGCTCTTTTTTAAATATCACACTATCGTACACCGTACACGCTTTTTTGGTATACTACAACAGCACTACCAGTGCTGTCCAGTTCACAATTTCTGTCATTTATGCTTCTTCCATTTCCATGGATATTATATACTCGCCCTTTAGTCAAGTTAACCTTTTTATTACTATAATTTTGCATTAGCACGCAAACACTCACATTTCATTGTATAATACATAACATTTCCCAGTAGAACAGCTATGCACATCACATCACTTGTTTTCATGTGCTTTTATAAATTATACCATTACACGCCATTCATTATCGTTTCTAAATATTACAACTAACCTTCCTGGTTTTATTATATTATTGTTTGTATCGTTTTTTAACTACAAATGTTGATATAGAATAT
The DNA here is from genome assembly GCF_027579735.1 of Bombina bombina. Classification (NCBI taxonomy): domain Eukaryota; kingdom Metazoa; phylum Chordata; class Amphibia; order Anura; family Bombinatoridae; genus Bombina; species Bombina bombina. The sequence goes on from NC_069505.1 coordinate 156,036,367, forward strand.
GTTTATTTGATTCAGATTGCTGTAACAGTTCCTCTTTGTGTTATTTTATTTGCATCACACAGAATCCCTTTAATTAGTGCTCGTGCTCGTGCACGATTTCCCCATAGGAATCAACGGGGAAAGCCGGCTGAAAAAAAGTCTAACACCTGCAAAAAACAGCGTAAAACTCAGTAACGCAGCTCCATTGATTCCTATGGGGAAACACATTTTATGTCTACACCTAACAGCCTAACATGAACCCCGAGTCTAAACACCCCTAATCTTACACTTATTAACCCCTAATCTGCCGCCCCCGACATCGCCGACACCTGCATTATATTTATTAACCCTTAGTTTGCCGCTCCGGACACTGCCGCCACCTACATTATACTTAAGAACCCCTAATCTGCTGCCCCCAACATCGACGCCACCTACATTATATTTATTAACCCCTAATCTGCCGCCCCCAATGTTGCCGCCACCTACCTACACTTATTAACCCTAATCTGCTGCCCCCAACGTCGCCACCACTATAACAAACCCATTAACCCCTAAACCACCGCACTCCCGCCTCGCAAACATTAGTTAAATATTATTAACCCCTAATCTGCCGTTTCTAACATCGCCGCCACGTACCTACATTTATTAACCCCTAATCTGCCGCCCCCAATGTCGCCACCACTATATTAAAGTTATTAACCCCTAAACCTAAGTCTAACCCTAAACCTAACACCCACTAACTTAAATATAATTTAAATAAATCTAAATAAATATTTCTATCATTAACTAAATTATTCCTATTTAAAACTAAATACTTACCTATAAAATAAACCTAAGCTAGCTACAATATAACTAATAGTTACTAATAGTTACATTGTAGCTAGCTTAGGGTTTATTTTTATTTTACAGGCAAGTTTGTATTTATTTTAACTAGGTAGAATAGTTATTAAATAGTTATTAGCTATTTAATAGCTACCTAGCTAAAATAAATACAAATTTACCTGTAAAATAAAACCTAACCTAAGTTACAATAACACCTAACACTACACTATAATTAAATAAATTAACTAAATTAAATACAATTACCTAAATTAAATTAAATTAGCTAAAGTACAAAAACAAACAAACACTAAATTACAGAAAATAATAAACAAATTACAGAAATTTAAACTAATTACACCTAATCTAATAGCCTTATTAAAATAAAAAAAGCCCCCCCCCCAAAAAAAAAAACCTAGCCTAAACTACACTACCAATAGCCCTTAAAAGGGCCTTTTGTGGGGCATTGCCCAAAGTAATCAGCTATTTTACCTGTAAAAAACAATACAAACAATCCCCCCAACAGTAAAACCCACTACCCACACAACCAACCCCCCAAATAAAATACTATCTAAAAAACTAAGCTCCCCATTGCCCTGAAAAGGGAATTTGGATGGGCATTGCCCTTAAAAGGGCAGTTAGCTCTTTTGCCACCCAAACCCTAATCTAAAGAATAAAACCCACCCAGTACACCGTTAAAAAAACCTAACACTAACCCCCTGAAGATCGACTTACCGGGAGACGTCTTCATCCAAGCCGGGCGAAGTGGTCCTCCAGACGGGCAGAAGTGTTCATCCAAGCCGGACAGAAGTGGTCCTCCAGACGGGCAGAATTCTTCATCCAGATGGCATCTTCTATCTTCATCCATTCAGCGCAGAGAGGGTCCATCTTCAAGACATCCGACGCGGAGCATTCTCTTCTGGCTAAGTAGCTAGGTAGTTATTAAATAGTTAATAACTATTTAGTAACTATTCTACCTAATTAATAAATATAATGTAGGTGTCTGCGATGTTGGGGTCAGTAGATTAGGGGTTCATAAATATAATGTAGGTGGCGGCGGTGTCCGGAGCGGCAGATTAGGGGTTACAAATTTTATTTTAGTGTTTGTGATGCGGGAGGGCCTCTGTTTAGGGGTTAATAGGTAGTTTATGGGTGTTAGTGTACTTTTTAGCACTTTAGTTAAGAGTTTTATGCTACGGCGCTGTACCATAAAACTCTTAACTACTGACTTTTAAATGCGTTAGGACTCTTGACAGGAGAGGGTGTACCGCTTACTTTTTAGCCTCCCAGGACAGATTCGTAATATCAGCGCTATGGAAGTCCCATAGAAAAAAGACTTTACAAAGTTTACGTAAGTTATTTTGCGGTAAGGCCAAAGAAGTGTGCGGTGCCCCCAAACCTTCAAGACTCGTAATACCAGTGGGTGTAAAAAAGCAGCGTTAGGACCTCTTAACGCTGCTTTTTTAGCCTAACGCACAACTTGTAATCTAGCCAAATATAATTTAGTGATGCTATAACCACGTAGATGCTGTTAGGTTGCCACCTAGAGGTGGTGATAAATATAAGATTCTCAGCAAAAAAGAACTATATTGGATATATAGGTTGAAAACTAAACACCCAGATGGTGTTAATTTGCAGTGTTATCTTAGTTACTTAATAGAAAATTGATACAATCTCCTGACTTTTCTGTAGGTTAGGTATTACTCTCATCTATATAGCCATTTTTATGATATGCTGGCTATTATGTCTAGGCCAGTTAATTATTTTATCATTATATTTATGATTAGATCTAGATTTATGCCAGTTTACAGATCTACCATTGTCATTTAAAATGTTTCACTCGTATGCTAAAAAAACATTATTACAGTTAGTGTACATATAGCCAGATTTGCAACTTTATATTGTTCCACATTTAAAGGCATTTGCACATTGTTTTATTTAAACTAGAATGTATTCAACTGTTTTCAGTTACATTTGTTTAAAATTATGTAATTGGTCTGTTTTTTGCTGTTTCTGATAGGATAGATTATGGTTTTTAAACATGGTGCTAAGTGTCACAATTTACCTATGACTAAGCACCTATAATAGGCGCAAAATGCGTTAGAAGAAATGCCTCTTCCTAAAATGTGCCTTTGTATTTTTAAGATGAAATATTAAAGATTTGGGAGGATATTTATCAAAGCATCAATCTAGGTGCAATCGCAGGCGTCAATACGCTTGCCAGACATCGCCAGACTTCGTTGATGCAGATACACATACAATGCCCTTATTTATCAAAAAAACGTCAAAAACATGTTGCGGTTATTTAGGTTTTTCCCAACTTTTTATATGCCATTTCATTACTGTCCATGAACAAGCACATTTCTCTAAAGCTAATCTTTTATTTTTCATCTGTCTGTCCAAGAAATAGATAGATGTATACCTCAACAAACAATAATTTATTGAAAGTTATTTTTCTATTTATTTGTTATACAAAAAATCTCTTATATTATACTTTCACATAAATTAATATGTATTTGTATTTCTAGAAGTCATGATATGCTTTTATCTCATGTTTTTTTTATAAATGATTATTAATGCTAGAATTTGTACATATATCTTTGCACATACATATATATATATATATATATATATATATATATATATATATATGTGTGTGTGTGTGTTTGTGTGTGTGTGTGTGTTATGTCAGAAATCTTTTGCAAACACATTTACATGTCCCTAAATTCCTTTTTTTCCAATGTTGTTTTTCATATCTCTGTGTTTATTTATACCACTATATGTATATGTTGTAAATTTACTATTATTATTCTCAGCAGGAATAACTGTGAACATAACATGTAATCAGGGTATCATATGTATTTATTTGCAATCAATTGATATTTTAAGAGCTGGGCCAGTTATCTCTCTGTACCTGTGTAACCCCTCCTGATTGCAATCTAGTTTTAAAAACCACCCCTACACAGGTGTTATAAAATAGGCTGGCATATAAAATGACATTTCTTACTGAAAAATAAATTCAAGAGAAGGAAAAAATACACTGAAAATAACATGACAGTAAAGAGGTGATTTTAATTTCTGCTGTATCTGATTTATGACAGTTTAATGGTAGGTGGGTTATCCCTTTGAGCTATCAGCTTAAGATTATATTGAATCAAACATCATTCAAATTTTAAAATCATTGTCTAAAATATTACACTCTGCGTCCTAATGTCTGCATAAATGTTTATCTTTAATACTAATTGCACATATACATACTTTCAAAGTATAATACACAATGTAACAAATGGCACTTACAAGTTCTGATGAGTGATCAATGACACAAGTATTGAGCAATTTGATTCATTAGTGATTGGCTGATGTCATAAATCATGTGATTATGCATATTCTAATCAAAAGTGGTTGAAAAATTCACTAGTGTGTGGGTTGTTTAGGAGTTTGCGTCATAATTGGTGAGAAAAGTGTTGCGTCAAATTTGGTCTGAAGTGGAGAGTGGGACAAACATGGTGCAAATAGATTTTTCCAAAAAAATAAAAAGGAAGTTAGCTAGTGTATTTATTTCATTTTTATCTCTATATCTATTAGTGTGACAAATTTGGCCCAAAACTTTATATATAAAAAAAAAAAAGAAAAAATATTGTCCCCTTGCTTTGTAATGAGAAACAAAGTTCCATAAGTAGTAATGTATTTTTCATTTTTATCCCTATATCTACTAGTGCACCAAATGTGGAGAAATAATATTGTTTGATTTAGAAAGGGTATACAATTTTAACAAAGTTTCTAATTTACTTTTATTATGTATTATACTTCATTTTCTTTTGCAGGATTGAACATAAGCTTTCTGTGTTTTCAGACTTCCATTGATTTCGTCACACATTTTAACACTTAATGATCTTGACGCTTTGATAACTACGGCGGATCAATCTCGCTACAAATACGACGCAGGATTCAAGCGTATTTTCAGTTGATGCTTTGATAAATATCACCCTTGCTTTTATTCATTTCACACTTGCGAGAGCTGCTGCATTTATTTTGCTGCTTCTGGTTTGTGGATAGCTTGTTTCAATCGTCACACCGATTTTGGTCATCAGAATTATGTTTGTGGTCACGTTCAATTATTACAAATATTCGGATATTAATTTTGTTCAAAACTAAATTCATTTAGTTGCATTACGGCCAATGGGAAGCTCACAAAACATTCCTTTTAGCAACAATATTACACTGCTAGGAAATGCCAACAATTGAAAGATTTAGTTCTAACTAGGACAGGAGAACATACAGGAACTAGAACAATTTTTACAAAGAGAATTCAAACAATTAATTGAAATTAAAAACATTTAAAGGGACAGTTTACTCAAAACATTTCTCCCCTTTAATTTGTTCCCAATGATCCACTTTATCTGCTGGAGTGTATTAAATTGTTTACAAGTAGCTCCTTTACCCTTATATTGGCATTTAAAATTGTTAATTTAGCATGTGGTATCCCCACCTATTCTGAAAGTTTGTGGCCGCGCGTACCAGCTATAGATAAGCTTTGTAAACACAGCCAGCAGAAGAAATTACACTCCCAGTGGGATATAGCAGAGATAAGGTAATAAAATGTTGATTTTCCATTGTTCTCTCAAAGTATTGGTGATTGTTTAAAGGACAGATATAAGATAAAGAAGCAGGTATATGTGCACAATGTGATACAGTAATGAGATCTGATTATATCTACAAGCTCAACCTATTTTATTAGGCTGTGGCTTCAAAACACAAAATAAGAGCTTTAATATACAGAAATAAACCTTAAAAAGCTAATTTTCATAAAAAATTTTCTCTGCAGTTGGTAAAAAAAGCAATTGTAAATACATTAAGGGAAAAACTATTTTACAGTATACTGTCCCTTTAATATTTTACAGTAATATGAATAATTCACTTGTACTACATTTTCCCACCACCCTTTTGTCTCCTCCACCCTTCTAACCTTTCACTTCCAACCACTACAACCTTTTCATAAATCTTACTTTTTTTTAAATCTATCATTCTTTTTCAAATCCATCATGCTAAAGTAAGACATTTTTTTTTTATTAAAGTACACAAAAAGGATATATGAATAATAAAGTCCAACAAGTATTTCCTTATGTGGAATCCAGGAAACCTCCAATAAAAAAGAAAGGAGAAATTATTATTATTATTATTATTCTTTATTTATAAAGCGCCAACAGATTCCACAGCACTGTCCATGGGTACGAAGATATAAGTACAACAGTGAAACAATACAATATAAGACATTTTTCAGACAAATTCAGGGGAATTGAGGGACCTATTCCCATGGAAACTTACAATCTAGATGGGTAGGAGGATGGGAAACAGGAGGTGGAGACTGCAAAGGTGAGAATGATGTTAGAGAGTAGTTAAAGGGACAGTCAAGTATAAATTAAACTTTCATTATTCACATAGGACTTTTAATTTTAATTGACTTTCCAATTTACTTGTATCAACAAATTTGCTTTTTTCTCTTGGTATTCTTAGTTTAAACTAAACATAGGTAGGCTCATATGCTAATTTCTAAGCCTTTGAGGGCTGCCTCTTATCACATTCTTTTTAAATCTCTTTTCAACACAAAGAGACAGAAAGTACATGTGGGCTATATAGATAACACTGTGTTCAGGCACAGGAGGTTATTTAAGATCTAGCACAACACAATGCTAAATTTAAGACAATAGATAATAAACAGTCACAGTTAAATGAGGCAACTGTTGGTTAAGTGAAATTAATTTGTTATAGAGTTGGGTTATAAGCTTCCCTGAACAAAAAGGTCATTAGGGAGTATTTAAAGGAGGAAAGGTTAGGGGAAAGTCTGACAGCTCTAGGAAGTGTGTTCCAGAGAGTTGGTGCAGCACGGCAGAAGTCTTGTAGTATAGCATGGGAGGAGGTGATGGTAGAGAAGGCAAGGAGCAGGTCATTGTTGGATCTTAGGTTGCTGACTGGAGTATATTTGTTGATGAGGAAGGACAGGTAGGGTGGGGCAGCATTGGTGAGGGCTTTGTAGGTCAGGGTGAAAATTTTGACTTTAAAGGGACATGAAACCCCAAAAAATTATTTCATGATTCAGATAGAGAATACAATTTTAAACAACTTTCTAATTTACTTCTATTATCTAATCTGTTTTATTCTCTTGGTATCATTTGTTGAATGAACAGCTATGCACTAATGGTTTCTAACTGAGCACATGGGTGAGCCAATCACAATCAAAATATATATGCAGCCACCAATCAACAGCTAGAACCTATGATCTCTGCTGCTCCTGAGCTTGCCTATATAAACATTGCAGCAAAGGATAACAAGAGAAGGAAGCAAATTAAATAATAGAAGTACATTGGAAAATTGTTTAAAATTGTATTCTCTAACTGAATCAGGAAATATTTTTTTGGGGTTTCATGTCCCTTTAACTCTGCTGTGAATGGGGAACCAGTGAAGGGACTCACAGAGAGGATACAGAGCGTTGGGAGAGGTGGATTAGCCTGGAAGAAACATTTAGGATGGATTGAAGGGGGGAAAGTTTGGACAGAGGGACACTAGTTGGTAGGTTATTACAGTAATCAAGTCGGGAAATTACCAGGGAGTGGATTAGCTATTTAGTAGTTTCAGCACTCAGAAACGGACGAATTTTGGAGATATTGCATAGGTGGTTGTGGCAGGATGAAGAGAGCAATCGGATGTGGGGAATGAAGGACAGATTTGAGTCAAGTGTGACTCCAAGGCAGCGGACTTGGGGAGATGGGGAGATAGTGGTGTCGCCAACAGTAATAAAAAAAATTAGAAACTGGAGTAGAATTAGAGGGGGGATTAGAAGTAGTTCGGTCTTTTAGCTGGTGAGAGAAATGCCAGATAAGCAGTCGCTGATGTGAGAATTGACAGAAGGAGAGAGTGCAGGGGTGGAAAGGTAAATCTGGGTATCATCAGCATAGAGGTGATAGTTGAAGCCATAGCTGTTGATAAGTTTACCCAGTGAAGAAGTGTAAATAGAGAAAAGTAGAGGGCCAAGAACAGAAATATGGTGAAGTCCTTTCAAGTAAAGAGACAAACAATCCAAAATGACCGTACTCACATAATCTGGAGCTATGATTTAGCTCTTAGTCATAAACTTCAAAAATACTCCTCCAAGGGAGGAGGATGATAAACACATCCCCAGAGCCTCTATGACACAGTAGCAAGCAGTTCCCTAAGGATTTTGTATTGACAGATAATGACTACCAAAGAGCAGGAAGGGCAGGAGATGGAGTGGTAAGCATTTTAAAATCAAATAATGTAAGAGCTAACCTAGCTTTGGAATATTACATTTGTGACATGTCATTTGCTCCATGAGCTGTGGTGACATTTGTGAATGCATATTGCCAGCCAGTTAATGAAAACACTTGGTCACTTTACACAGAGGTTGGGGGGGGGGGGGGCAAGAGAGGAACTCCTGGGCTACTGTAGCCAGGGCAGGCCACACAATCCTCTTGTCACCCCAATAGCTCAGAGATTTGCAAAATATAAGCCTTTACCATATCTGAGGCACTTGTACTCACCTATCTTTAGTGGTCTTCAGTGGGTCTCATCAAACAGTCTACTGCCTCTAACCAAAATGCAGATGCTCCACTCTGCTTTGTTGTGCTGCTGCTGCTGCTTCTTGTAAGAGATGAAAACATGATATATTTCTCCTACTGCTGCACTTTCCCTACTTCACTGCTTAGTACTCCACCATTTTCCAATTTTCTAGTAAGGCATCCATCTTGCTCAATTTCTAGAGTGAACAAGGATATGACTTGACCGAGACTGGCAGTGTTTTGGCTCAAGTTATTGATGACATCCCTAAAAGGCTTTAAAATTGCCAATTACTATAGTTATCAGGGTCCACTAATCTCTGCCTAATGTAATCCTAATGCCAATCTATTGATCAGAGGCCCTAGCATGGATAGCCCTTTGCTGCTCAGACATACACTCCAGCTCAACCTAGTAGCTATGTTTTGCATAAGATGGTGCTTGGGAAGCCCTGCCTTCTCCTTTTCCTGCCTAAGAAGCTAACTAGCTTTAACACTGTTGGGATTGACTTGCAATCCTTTTACACCATTCAAGTTAAGTTGCTAACTTACGGCTAGATTTAGAGTTTTGTCGGTAACGACCCGCGTAGCTAACGCTGGCTTTTTTCTGGCCGCACCTTTAAAATAACTCTGGTATTGAGAGTCCACAGAATGGCTGCGTTAGGCTCCAAAAAAGGAGCGTAGAGCATATTTAACGCCACTGCAACTCTCGATACCAGAGTTGCTTACGGACGCGGCCAGCCTCAAAAACGTGCTCGTGCATGATTCCCCCATAGAAAACAATGGGGCTGTTTGAGCTAAAAAAAAACTAACACCTGCAAAAAAGCCGCGTTCAGCTCCTAACGCAGCCCCATTGTTTCCTATGGGGAAACACTTCCTACGTCTGCACCTAACACTCTAACATGTACCCCGAGTCTAAACACCCCTAACCTTACACTTATTAACCCCTAATCTGCCGCCCCCGCTATCGCTGACCCCTGCATATTATTATTAACCCCTAATCTGCCGCTCCGTAAACCGCCGCTACTTACATTATCCCTATGTACCCCTAATCTGCTGCCCCTAACACCGCCGACCCCTATATTATATTTATTAACCCCTAATCTGCCCCCCACAACGTCGCCTCCACCTGCCTACACTTATTAACCCCTAATCTGCCGAGCGGACCGCACCGCTATTATTATAAAGTTATTAACCCCTAATCCGCCTCACTAACCCTATAATAAATAGTATTAACCCCTAATCTGCCCTCCCTAACATCGCCGACACCTAACTTCAATTATTAACCCCTAATCTGCCGACTGGAGCTCACCGCTATTCTAATAAATGGATTAACCCCTAAAGCTAAGTCTAACCCTAACACTAACACCCCCCTAAATTAAATATAATTTTAATCTAACGAAATTAATTAACTCTTATTAAATAAATTATTCCTATTTAAAGCTAAATACTTACCTGTAAAATAAATCCTAATATAGCTACAATATAAATTATAATTATATTATAGCTATTTTAGGATTAATATTTATTTTACAGGTAACTTTGTATTTATTTTAACCAGGTACAATAGCTATTAAATAGTTAAGAACTATTTAATAGCTAAAATAGTTAAAATAATTACAAATTTACCTGTAAAATAAATCCTAACCTAAGTTACAATTAAACCTAACACTACACTATCAATAAATAAATTAAATACAATTCCTACAAATAAATACAATGAAATAAACTAACTAAAGTACAAAAAATAAAAAAGAACTAAGTTACAAAAAATAAAAAAATATTTACAAACATTAGAAATATATTACAACAATTTTAAACTAATTACACCTACTCTAAGCCCCCTAATAAAATAACAAAGCCCCCCAAAATAAAAAAATGCCCTACCCTATTCTAAATTACTAAAGTTCAAAGCTCTTTTACCTTACCAGCCCTGAACAGGGCCCTTTGCAGGGCATGCCCCAAGAAGTTCAGCTCTTTTGCCTGTAAAAAAAAACATACAATACCCCCCCCAACATTACAACCCACCACCCACATACCCCTAATCTAACCCAAACCCCCCTTAAATAAACCTAACACTAAGCCCCTGAAGATCTCCCTACCTTGAGTCATCTTCACCCAGCCGAGCCAAATTCTTCATCCAAGCGGAGCAAGAAGAGGTCCTCCATCCGGTAGAAGTCTTCATCCAAGCGGGGCAGAAGAGGTCTTCCATCCGATTGAAGTCTTCATCCAAGCGGAATCTTCTATCGTCATCCATCCGGAGCGGAGCGGCAGCATCCTGAAGACCTCCGACGCGGAACATCCATCCTGGCCGACGACTAAACGACGAATGACGGTACCTTTAAATGACGTCATCCAAGATGGCGTCCCTCGAATTCCGATTGGCTGATAGGATTCTATCAGCCAATCGGAATTAAGGTAGGAATATTCTGATTGGCTGATGGAGTCAGCCAATCAGAATCAAGTTCAATCCGATTGGCTGATCCAATCAGCCAATCAGATTGAGCTTGCATTCTATTGGCTGATCGGAACAGCCAATAGAATGCGAGCTCAATCTGATTGGCTGATTGGATCAGCCAATCGGATTGAACTTGATTCTGATTGGCTGATTCCATCAGCCAATCAGAATATTCCTACCTTAATTCCGATTGGCTGATAGAATCAGCCAATCGGAATTCGAGGGACGCCATCTTGGATGACGTCATTTAAAGGAACCGTCATTCGTCGTCTAGTCATCGGAGAAGAAGGATGGATCCGCGATGGAGGTCTTCAAGATGGAGCCGGTCCTCATCGGATGAAGATAGAAGATGCCGCTTGGAAGATGATGGTTGCCGGTCCGGATCTACTCTTCTTCCCGGATAGGATGAAGACTTTGGAGCCTCTTCTGGACTTCTTCAGCCGTCGGATGATGGATGTCTAGCCCCCGCTTTGGCTTAGATGAAGATTTTGGAGCCAGGACCGATCGGTGATACCCGGTGAGGTGAAGATAAGGTAGGAAGATCTTCAGGGGCTTAGTGTTAGGTTTATTTAAGGGGGGTTTGGGTTAGATTAGGGGTATGTGGGTGGTGGGTTGTAATGTTGGGGGGGTATTGTATGTTTTTTTTTACAGGCAAAAGAGCTGAATTCTTTTGGGCATGCCCCGCAAAGGGCCCTGTTCAGGGCTGGTAAGGTAAAAGAGCTTTGAACTTTTGTAATTTAGAATAGAGTAGGGCATTTTTTATTTTGGGGGGCTTTTGTTATTTTATTAGGGGGCTTAGAGTAGGTGTATTTAGTTTAAAATTGTTGTAATATTTTTCTTATGTTTGTAAATATTTTTTATTTTTTGTAACTTAGTTCTTTTTTAATTTTTTGTACTTTAGTTAGTTTATTTCATTGTAGTTATTTGTAGGTATTGTATTTAATTAATTAATTTATTGATAGTGTAGTGTTAGGTTTAATTGTAGGTAATTGTAGGTATTGTATTTAATTAATTTATTGATAGTGTAGTGTTAGGTTTAATTGTAACTTAGGTTAGGATTTATTTTACAGGTAATTTGGTAATTATTTTAAATATTTTAGCTATTAAATAGTTCTTAACTATTTAATTGCTATTGTACCTGGTTAAATAAATACAAAGTTACCTGTAAAATAAATATAAATCCTAAAATAGCTATAATATAATTATAATTTATATTGTAGCTATATTAGGGTTTATTTTACAGGTAAGTATTTAGCTTTAAATAGGAATAATTTATTTAATAAGAGTTGATTAATTTCGTTAGATTTAAATTATATTTAACTTAGGGGGTGTTAGGGTTAGACTTAGCTTTAGGGGTTAATACATTTATTAGAATAGCGGCGAGATTCGGTCGGCAGATTAGGGGTTAATAATTGAAGTTAGGTGTCAGCGATGTTAGGGAGGGCAGATTAGGGGTTAATAAATATAATATAGGGGTCGGCGGTGTTAGGGGCAGCAGATTAGGGGTACATAGCTATAATGTAGGTGGCGGCTCTTTGCGGTCGGCAGATTAGGGGTTAATTATTGTAGGTAGGTGACGGCGACGTTGTGGGGGGCAGGTTAGGGGTTAATAAATATAATATAGGGGTCGGCGATGTTAGGGCAGCAGATTAGGGGTACATAGCTATAATGTAGCTGGCAGCGGCGTGCGGACGGCAGATTAGGGGTTAATAAGTGTAGGTAGCTGGCGGCGACGTTGTGGGGGGCAGATTAGGGGTTAATAAATATAATATAGGGGTCGGCGGTGTTAGGGGCAGCAGATTAGGGGTACATAAGTATAACGTAGGTGGCGGTCGGCAGATTTGGGGTTAAAAAAAATTAATCGAGTGTCGGCGATGTGGGGGGACCTCGGTTTAGGGGTACATAGGTAGTTTATGGGTGTTAGTGTACTTTAGAGCACAGTAGTTAAGAGCCTTATGAACCGGCGTTAGCCCAGAAAGCTCTTAACTACTGACTTTTTTCTGCGGCTGGAGTTTTGTCGTTAGAATTCTAACGCTCACTTCAGACACGACTCTAAATACCGGAGTTATAAAGATCCCATTGAAAAGATAGGATACGCAATTGACGTAAGGGGATCTGCGGTATGGAAAAGTCGCGGCTGAAAAGTGAGCGTTAGACCCTTTTTTGACTGACTCCAAATACCGGCGGTAGCCTAAAACCAGCGTTAGGAGCCTCTAACGCTGGTTTTCACGGCTACCGCCAAACTCCAAATCTAGGCCTTAGCGTTTCCCTTAGGGATAGCAACCTTTACCACCTGGTGGAGGATGGAAGCTGAACAACGTACACCAATAAAGTCACACTCATGGACAACCTGGGAAAGCAAAAGAGCAGACACTTCCCCCTCCCCTGTATATGAAAAAAAAAAACAGATTACACAAACAGGAGCCATCAGGAATCTGTAGACTTCAGTCTACAGCTGATAGTTTGGGGCTTGATTAGGAGTCTGAAAATCAGCATTTTGTTATAAAAAATAAGCAAAACTGTACTTTGTTACAAAAAAACAGTTCCTGATGGGCTATATAAATGGATAATCTACAAAATATTTATGCAAAGAAATATTTAGTGTACAGTGTCCTCCAAACATCATTCTCCTCTTCCTTAAAGCTATTTATTTGTCTGTGCCAGTTTATAATTCTAAACTCATAATTCACAATACTCCTTACCTCTTATATTATGTTCAAGAATGCACTGATGCAGAACTTCACCACAGCTGAAATGGTTATATGCCAATTCACTTCAGTAAGAGTCATTAAATCCCACATGAAATATTAACTCATCAAATATGCACTCAAATCATGTGTTAGCATTTAGTCAAAAGCCAGACCTTTTTATATGAACTAACTCATCATCATATGTATGTAAATCTTCAAAAATATGTCGTAAGCTCTTTAGCTCAGGGACTTTGTAGTATATGGTTTACATCCATGTGAAAGGGACAAGAAAGTGATGAATTAAATAACACATTACTTACAGTATATCTACTATAGTGCATTACAAGCTGTTATTAAAATATGCATTATTTGTTTTTTTTCCATAATATAATATATAACTAGTTCAGCAGCTACAGAACAACCCCCAGCTTCCCTCTTTTTATTTTATTAAGGGCTAAATTACAAGTGGAGCATTACTTAACACTTCCTCTCATGCATTAACTCTGCTAGAAGTTATACATAATTTGAATTACAATGTTTTTCACAAAGAATAATATTTCAGTATGTATCTGATGGTTGGTACAATATATATCTATACATATATATATAAATATGAGTACACAAGAAATATAGAGATGGCGCTGTTGGAGTAAGGTGAAGAAGTTTAAAAGCCTATTAAGGTTAGTAAGAAATATACATTTAAATACCAGAGTGTCGCATATATTCAGACAATAGGTACAAAGTGCAATACTGTATATAATATAAACATGGCAGAGAGTGTAACCAGTATAATAAATATTATTAAAAGGAGTACATAGAATAGGGACCTATATATGGTCTTGCTAGGTACAGTCCCTTAATATTATCACAATGTGGCAAATAAATGGAAATTCAGATATAATCTTCTTCCAATCCGGTATGTTTCCCCCTAAGGGTGTGCACTTACTTTAATAACCCTCAATCAAATGAGGTAAGGATGATTCAGAAATGCTATGCACGGGTGTCGCCTCTATATATGCAGTCACTGGCAGAAGAAACTTTCTTTCTATGTTTGGAGCTTGTGCCCTTCTTGGTGTCCTGGTAGATGTAAACTTCCAATCTCGATCACCATACCATGTAAGAAAGTCAGAGAGAAATATATAGTGTAATACAGTTTATTGATATTACATATATATTAAAACAGACAAATGCAAACTCACATTTAGAAACCGTTGTCAAGGGTTAAATGTCTGATGAAGAAGGGAAGAAAAGACATTTAACCCTTGGAAACGCGTCAGGTATTATACAGGGCGAGGATTGCCCTCTATGCACACCGGCACTTTCATTGTGAACTTTTGATTAGGAACGGTGATCCACAGCTATTTGGACTGTAACAGTACCAGTTATACTTGGGATTATTAGTTTATATGCCTTTGTCATACCTCTTATTGTAGAGGTTTCTAAATGTGAGTTTGCATTTGTCTGTTTTAATATATATGTAATATCAATAAACTGTATTACACTATATATTTCTCTCTGACTTTCTTACATGGTATGGGGTTCGAGATTGGAAGTTTACATCTACCAGGACACCAAGAAGGGCACAAGCTCCAAACATAGAAAGAAAGTTTCTTCTGCCAGTGACTGCATATATAGAGGCGACACCCTTGCATAGCATTTCTGAATCATCCTTACCTCATTTGATTGAGGGTTATTAAAGTAAGTGCACACCCTTAGGGGGAAACATACCGGATTGGAAGAAGATTATATCTGAATTTCCATTTATTTGCCGCATTGTGATAATATTAAGGGACTGTACCTTGCAAAACCATATATAGGTCCCTATTCTATGTACTCCTTTTAATAATATTTATTATACTGGTTACACTCTCTGCCATTTTTATATTATATACAGTATTGCACTTTGTACCTATTGTCTGAATATATGCGACACTCTGGTATTTAAATGTATATTTCTTACTAACCTTAATAGGCTTTTAAACTTCTTCACCTTACTCCAACAGCGCCATCTCTATATTTCTTGTGTACTCATATTTTTTTGGGAGGTATTGGGAATTCCTCTGACCTTTCGGAGATTGGCAGCTTACATGAGATTACAGGTGTAGACCACGTATATAGGGGTATCTGATAATTGTAAGTACTTGCCTCCAGACCTTAGGAGCGCTGTAGGGTTAGCTAGAGGGGTTACTCCTAATAGCTTTCTGTCTTTCACATCATATATATATAAAAGTGTATATATACAGTATATATATATATATATATATATATATATATATATATATATATACTGTATATAAAAGCATATACATATATATTTACAGGGATCACACAGTTCCCCGTAGACCACACTTTCCGTGCCGTTTTTTTAACACCCCACATCCACCAAATTTAAACCTTAAAACTGCTTCATGCAGCTTTATTTTTATTTTTTTTAATATAAGCACCAAACTTAAATTTGGGGGCAAATTGGGGGACATTTAGAAAATTAACCAGAGAGTTAATCTCTGGTTAATTTTTGTAGCACTAATGGCTGGTTATTTATTTGTCCATTTATGGGTGCGCAATAAATTATCGCTCCACTTGTAATCTAGCCCATTGTAAGGTTCCTTCTCATTCAGTTGAATATTCTACAACTAAATCAATAAAATGAAGGTACAATCTTGGTACTACCCAAATTAAAATTTAAATTTGAGATGTTATTCTTTTTCTTCATGTTTGTTATGAATAAATAATTTCATCAATAAAGAAATGTTGCGAGGGGTGGAGCTAAGCCATACTAGAAGATGGCTGCTTAAAGCATTAGCTCCCAAGCCCTAACTCCCCCAGGCAAACACAAAAGGGGCGGAATTATCATTGTGCGAGGGGACATGATCCGATATTGCGGATCATGTCCACTGCACATCGATAAATTCCGACAGCATACTCTCTCTGCATTTATCATTGCACCAGAAGTTCTTGTGAACTGCTGGTGCAATATCGCTCCCTGCAGATTTGCGGCTAGCAGGGGATGTCGTATTTGATAGGGTTGATTTCTGGCGATGTCTGTCCGCCGCCTCAGAACAGGCGGACAGGTTATAGAGCAGCAGTCTTTAGACCACTGCTTCATAACTTGTGTTTCCGGCGAGCCTGAAGGAGCTTGATAAATATGCCCCAAAATGTCCTGATTAAATTAAAAATTGCCCTAATATGCAGCTAAACCCCTCTAGCATCTTGGGGTCTAAAAAAAACAACAAGCTTACCCAACGCGGTGGCCTACCTCACCAGCCGCGCGCCATTGTCACAACAAATTCCACCCCACGGCGTTACCACCCATAACTGTACACGTCAGCAACACCTTCACATTGCTTGCTGGCACTGGCGGACCTCCAGAGACTAGGTATGTGACAATCGCATAAAAACTTCTTGCCAGCCGCCACTGAACATCAGGCTCAACTGGAGAGTGTAATGAACTGTTAAGGAGCATTTTACTTTTCCCGCTTATAACTCAATAGTACACTTTTAGACCACCCGGTCTCACACCTCACCGCGGACTCAAAGGTTTTGTAGGAGTCTTGGTATGCTCATAGACTGGGGGATGACGATATAGTCATTTTACTTCAGGAATATTGAGCTATAATGGAATAAACTCAAGTAGAAAATGAACAAACCAAAGTGGATCGAATGTCCTGGAGAGAGTTGGACATAGCGTCTTTTGCTTGGTGTGACTTGATGTCTTCTAAGCTATGTGTAGTAAGTGCTATGATGCGTTCTTGAGGTATTATGGATCGTGGTGTGACATCATAGGGAGGTTTTGGGTCCTTTCTGGACAAAGCATCCGTCTTCATGTTTTTGCTTCCCGGTCTGTAGGTGATTAGGTAGTTAAAGGGCCACTGTAATTAAATATTTTCTATGCCTGTTACTAACTAACTACCCCAAATACGCTTTTTATCAATAGCATTTCATTAACATATCTCTACCGTATATCAGAAATCTTGACTGCAAATTTAATTGTTTTCCAAACCCACTCCGTGGGTATCCTTTTCTCTGTACCAATCCGTTTACAATACCTAGGTTTCAAAATGGCGCTTTAAACACAAAGTTATTGGTTTAAGTATTTTGAACATGCAGTGCTGAAAATAGTGGGCAGGATAACGTGACATCATCGGCGAATAAAAGATATAACTTTTAGAGCGTTATGAAACTTCGTTTTGGAGAAAATATAGGTCAGTAGGTTTTAATTGATGTTTATTAACTTTAATATGTTAGTTGTTTAGCTTAAAAATTATAACAGAAAGTAATCCTTTAAACCTGGAAAAAAATAGACTCCATCAAACTTGTCTGGAACTAAGGGTCTTATTGGTCTTTAGATACTGCAGATTTCTGTGATCTGTGTAGATTATAATGGGTTGTGATGTTCCCTCGAGTAAATGCCTCCAAAACTCCAAGGAAGCCTTTATGGCAAGTAATTCTTTTTCTCCTATTGTATAATTATATTCAGCGTTATTCATGAGTCTAGAGAAGTAGGAGACTGGGTGCAATGAGTCAGTAGCAGACCGTTTTTGGGAGAGGATGGCACCGATTGCATAATCAGAAGCGTCCACCTCTAAAAAGTATTGAAGTCTAGAGTCTGGGAACTGTAGGATGGGCGCAATGATGAATTTATCCTTTAGGGAGTTAAAGGCCTAGTGAACCTGAGTGTTCCAGGAGAATGCACATGCCTTTTTAGTGAGGGTAGTAAGGGGTTTAACTATAGATTAAAATTCTTTAATAAACCTTCTATAGAAATTGGTGAAGCCAAGGAATTTCTGAATATCCTTCTTGGAGTTGGGAATGGGCCAATTTGTGATGGCTTCAACCTTATCATTCTCCATATATATGCCGGATGGAGAAATATTGTATCCCAAGAAAGTAATTGAATTAGTATTGAAGATACACTTTTCACCTTTTGCAAAAAGGGAATGTGCCCTTAATCTGGAGAGTACCAAACGAACAACTTTGATGTGTTGATCTAAAGAAACTGAATATATCAGAATGTCGTCCAAATATACCACCATTGAGAAATCCAAGAGATCACAAAATATGTAATTCATGAAAGACTGAAAGGTGGCTGGGGCGTTACAAAGCCCGAATGGCATGACCGTGTACTCGAACAAGCCATACCTTGTTTGAAACGCGGTCAACCATTCATCTCCTTTCCTTATCCTGACGAGGTTGTAGGCACCTCTGAGATCTAACTTGGTGTAGAAAGTTGCTCCTCTAAGTCACTCTATCAATTCAGGTATGAGTGGCAGAGGGTATCTGTTCTTCCGGGTGCAAGTATTCAGCTCCCTATAATCAATTATTGGTCTCAGGCTTTGATCTTTGTTCCACACGAAGAATATGCCAGCTCCTGCTGGTGAAGTTGAGGGTCTGATGAATCCTTTCTTTAAGTTGTCTTCTAGGTACTCCTTGAGGTGTTTGAGTTCAGGTTCTGACATTGGATAAATACGACCATAAGGAATGGATGAATTCGGAAGCAAATCAATAGGACAATCGTAGGATCTATGAGGGGGAGGATTCTGAGCCTCACCCTTATCGAATACGTCTGAGAAATCTCTATAGCAAGAGGGGATGTCAGAATTCATGAGGTGCATGATTTTATGACTTGGAGTTGCTAAACAAGACTCTGTACAAAATCTAGACTCAAAGCGTATTGAGTTATTGGCCCAATGAATAGTAGGTTGATGAGTTCTTAACCATGGCAACCCCAGGATGATAGGGAACTGGGGTGTGGAGATTACCTCAAAAACACAAGTCTCAACATGTATAGAAGAAACAGTTAGGATGAGGGGAATAGTGATGTGTGTTATGGGACCTGATTTAATTAAAGAACCATCGACCACAGTGATTGCGAGTGGAATTTTTTTCTTTATTTAAGGAATATGGTTAATGTGCACAAACTCATAATCAATAAAGTTCCCGGTAGCTCCGGAGTCAATCACTGCTCGCAATGTTGTATGATGAGGGTCCCACTGTAGGGAAACAGAGAGAGAGAAATGTGAGAAGGATATTGCATTTGATACAGAAGGTTGTGGAAAGCTTAAATTCTTACCCTTCTTAGGTTTTTGAAGACTAGGGCAGTCCTTTACCCCATGATCTTTTGCTGCACAATAGAGGCAGAGATTAAGTTGTCTGTGTCTAGCCTTTTCCTCAGCCTTAATGGACCTCTGACGAAGGCAATTTCCATTCGCTCGTCAGAACTCCTGTTTGGAGGTGAGGGGTTGTAGGAGTAGGATCTTCTGTTACCAGGTTCAGTTGAAGCTTTTTTGACCTTCTCTCTCTCAATCGTCGGTCAATGGAGATAGTTAACAAAATTAGGGGCTCTAGATCTGTTGGTATAACAGTGCGGGCGAGCTCATCCTTTATTTGATCTGACAGACCTAGGCGAAACTGATTTCTTAGAGCAGCCATGTTCCATTGGGTATCTTAAAACGTGTGTGTGGTAGACCGAGCGCTAGTATTTTACAGCCTTATGCTCACTGGCAAAAGTTCCCTAGTGGACTTGGGATGTGACTACAATTGTGTGATATAGTGAGCGCTGGGAAGCTTAAAAGGACTGTGAGGTATGGATATGTTAAAAATGGAATGTATTTATTACAGTTAATATACAATGAAAATACAATATAATACATACAAATTAAAAAGCTTCTAAAATTCTTCCTAAAATCTCTATGGATCCATGAGATATAAGTCTTAAGGATATAGTGTTACCTATATCTGTGGTGTTGGAACAAATATTACGTTAGCTCCGACAACAGTCTAAGACCATAGTATTATGGTCTATAAAGTGCAGTTTAAGCACAGATATTTACAAACAGCAGATGTGATGTAAATGGCCAAAATTGGCATAGTACAATGTCAATAATACAGATGTCAACAATACAGATGCAGTATAAAAGTATAAGTGATAGAAATACAATATAAATAAAAGTGTAGGAGAAATCCAATTGTGTAAAAATGGAAATAAAATTTGTTGAAAAAATGAAGAAATGAAGAAAATGTCTCTTTGGAAAATCACAGTGTTCCAAAAAATATATATATCAGAGTGTTCCACAAAAATTGCAAAAGTGTTCCACAAAAATTGTAAAAAATTAATCCACAAATAAATATCAAAGTGTTCAAAAAATATGGTGGGTAAGTGCGTTCAAAGAAATCCTAGATGATTAACTTCCAAAATAAACTCCAATAGCTGTGGTAGACGTGAAGGAGATTATAAGAATGCAGAATATAAAAAATATATAAAAAATGTAGAATATAAAAATGCAGAAGAAAAAAAAAAAAAGTACAATAATGTGGCGGGTAGGTCCAAAGTCCTCCTCCTAATCTGTGGGTGAAATAAAGTGCAATAGTGTAATAACGTCTAGATGTGGTATAATAAAATCAGAAATTTGCTCACCAGTATGCCAACGCGTTTCGGCCCTCCTAGGCCTTTCTCAAGACAATGAGAAATGTCTTGAGAAAGGCCTAGGAGGGCCGAAACGCGTCGACATACTGGTGATTTTAGAACACTGTGATTTTCCAAAGAGACATTTTTTAAGAAACTATTTGAGGGACATAAATTTCTTCATTTTTTTCAACAAATTTTATTTCCATTTTTACACAATTGGATTTCTCCTACACTTTTATTTATATTGTATTTCTATCACTTATATTTTTATACTGCATCTGTATTGTTGACATCTGTATTATTGACATTGTACTATGCCAATTTTGGCCATTTACATCACATCTGCTGTTTGTAAATATATGTGCTTAAACTGCACTTTATAGACCATAATACTATGGTCTTAGACTGTTGTCGGAGCTAACGTAATATTTGTTCCAACACCACAGATATAGGTAACACTATATCCTTAAGACTTATATCTCATGGATCCATAGAGATTTTAGGAAGAATTTTAGAAGCTTTTTAATTTGTATGTATTATATTGTATTTTCATTGTATATTAACTGTAATAAATACATTCCATTTTTAACATATCCATACCTCACAGTCCTTTTAAGCTTCCATTGGGTATCTGGTGCCCAACTCTTGAAATCAGTTATATACTCCTCCACCAATCTCTTTCCCTGGCGGAGGGCTCGAATAGAGGATTCAGCAGTATTTTGCTTATCCCGATCCTCATAAAGGACAGACATTGCATCAAAGAAAGCATCTAGAGAGTTTAATATAGGATCATTCCTTTCATAGGAGGAGTTAGCCCATTTCCTGGGTTTTCCAGAAAGGTAGGATATTACAGTCAGTACCCTAATCTTGTCATTAGGGTAGGTTCTTGGTTTTAGAGAAAATAGCAGTGTGCAAGAATTCTTAAACTCCCTAAAATTTGCTCTAATGCCAGTGAATCTCTCAGGAAGAGAGATTTGTGGTTCAGGATTGTTATCCACTGGGGTAGCCTTTTGTGACAAATGATCAATTTTTAATTTCCTTAGTAGACCCTGGAGCATCAAATCCATGTTCTGGGCTATTGCTGCCACACGGTTAGATAAATCTGTGAGATCCATTTTATTGCGGGAATATTTGTTTTTTTTGGGCTAGGTAATATGCAATGAACTGTTAAGGAGTATTTTACTTTTCCCGCTTATAACTCAATAGTACACTTTTAGACCACCCAGTCTCACACTTCACTGCGGACTCAAAGGTTTTGTAGGAATCCTGGTATGCTCATAGACTGGGGGATGACGATATACTCATTTTACTTAAGGAATATTGAGCTATAATGGAATAAACTCAAGTAGAAAATGAAAAAACCAAAGTGGATGGAATGTCCTGCAGCAGCAGAGAGTTAGGTAGCTCACAGTGGAATTACCAACTACAATCTGAAAATATGTTCACATTAAATGGCACACAGATTAAATAAACAAATATTGCAGTTCTTTTGCAAAGACTTGCTTAATAGCCTTATAGCTCAAGTTCATATAAAGATGACAGTGCTCACAGCGTGAGGGAGATTAGTAAGCTGGTTCAGTATTGAGAATAGCGTAGTAGTTGCGTTGTTAGCTTGAATAAGCAGAGACAGAGGAGGAATTCACTGTATTCACAGCATATACATAATATGCATGTTCAGTCAAACAAAAGCCTCACTTCCTAGCAACAAAGTTAGTAAATATGACAAGATGAAGTACGTTGTTACTTACAGCTGGATGTTGATCTTGGAGACTTAGAAGCCTTGTTAAGAGCAACCAGAGAGGCAAACACATATACCGCTGCTATCAATACCTTTCCTTCCAGCATGTGAATCCGGAGCTGAGTGATGAGAGCGGTAGTGGATGGATGACGTCAGCAGAGCTGTGAATGCAGCGTGATGTGCAGGACGTCCTGAGCAGCTTCAGAGGCTGGGTGTAAGCAAACTTCTCAGGAAAGTTCAAGACTAGAAGAGATAAACTAGTAATTAATAATACTTTGAACGTAGTGCTCTTAAACAGAGGGTTCTTGACAATGGTTAGTAGCACACAACTAGCAGACCGGTGTCTACACAGCAAATTACCTAGCAAAGAGGTAATAGAGGAGGGGCCTATATATAGTGGTATGGGTTTGTATTAAAGGGATACACACCCATGTATGACAGAGAGCCTATACAATTAGCCGCACACATGACTTTGCAGCTCCTCTAGCTGGCACACATGGCAATCAAACAGAAGGTCTCAAAGAATACTCTACCGAGTCACTGATCCTGAGAAGTGAACCCCTGCTGTGACCTCCCACAAAATAGAGCTGCCTAACCATCGCTTCTGCAAAAGGATAGCCACGGGAGTATGTACCTGTAATCTCACATGCAAGTAAGAATACAAATACATCTGCACTGAAAATGATTAAACCCTGTGTACATAACACCTAATCCATACACACAGATAATCCTTAGACCCTGGCCACTGTGACCTAAACAAATCTCTAGCCTAAGACTGGCTTTGCATTTTTTTTTTATTTTTTTTTTTAATATTTTTTTTATTGAGGGTTAGACGTTACAACCAGTGTTACAACGTGGGTGATCAACAAGTTCACATGTATATAAACATTATTTTGTTGTAATAACACAATAAATATAGCTATTGATGGAAATGCAGAGCATAAAGATCAAGCATATCAAGTATAAAATAAGATAGCTACGACATAAACCTCATTTTCGATTGATATGAACAAAAATATCAACTACGGAAACCTCATTTTTGAGTAATATGAACAGACTTTAAATACAGGGACTGGGTAATACTCCAGTCCTATATATTGACTCAACTTTCTAGGGACTTCATAAAGTCAGCTTAGGAATACCTGTCCGTACACTTCATCTAGTAATCGCAGTGCGCATCTCCAGGCGGGGGGAGGCCTTTTATGGGAAGATGGAGGGGGAGGAGAAACCTGAGCTAGGCTAAAAGATAGGTCCCATGTTATAAGAGGGGGGGGTAAGAAGGAGAGAGGAGGGGGGGGAAGGGCAAGAGAAAAGGGGGGGGGGCGATCAGATTTTGACAATAAGTTTAGAGAAGCGGGTGTCATCGACTAATTAGCACCTCTTAGCTGGGTAAGAAAGGTTAATTATGATAATGGGAGTGGTCGGAAACTTTATCATGCCTACATATTTAGCTGTGATCTTCCTGATAGTTAAACCAAGTCTCCCAAATCTGCCAGTATAGCTCTTCCTTATCCATGCTAGAGTAGAAACTTTGTTCCATTTTGGCGTATACCTGCATTATAGATGTAATAGCTGTAATATCTGGGGGTTGGGTTTGCTTCCAGGCCCTTGCTATTGCCAGTTTCGTGGCCGCTAGAACAAAGATGACCAATTTGGAAACATGAGTTGGGACGCTTCTCGGGAAAATGTGCAGGAGGGCAATTGCAGGGGTGAGTGGGATCGAGAGCCCAAGATTAGTACAGAGGGTTTTTATCTGATGCCAAAGAGGTGTCAGTTTCGGGCAATCCCACCATATATGTATATCTGAGCCTCTTTGCATGCAGTCTCTCCAGCATAAAGGAGATGTTGTAGGGAACATCTGTGGCAGTCTCGTGGGAGTATAGTACCATTTCAGGAATAATTTCATGTAGGCCTCTAAGGTATTTGCACAGTGTACCGTCTTTTTAGTTAACGTCATAGCTGTACACAGGTCTTTATCTGAAATAGGTCTTGATAAATCTCCCTCCCATGCCCTCAACTGCCAGGGTCTGTCTCTATTAGTGGACATCTGTAGGAGATCGTAGTGGAACGATATGAGTCTAGGAGTTTTAATAGGAAGCTGCCATAACTTTTCCCAATTAGTCAGGGGTCTATTTAGAGCTTTGGTGAATCCCAATGATGTCATAAAAGCATAAAGTCTCGAGTATTCAAAATAGGCCCGGGGGGGGGGGGGGTTCTGGGATGATTGTTCTTATGTTATGAGGAGTGAGTAGAGTGCCTGAGGGGTATAGGCGGGAGACCACTTTCAGGTCCCATTCACTCCACTGTTGTATGTGTGTGTCAGGAAGAGCTGCCAGTAAGGCTGGTATGGAGTGGATGGGAGACGGATGTGGGGCAATGTCAATTAGATTTCTAAGGCTATACCAAACTTTCAGATTATCTCTGATAATGACATTTTTTAGTCTCAAGCTGTTAAAGCAGTGACTAGGAATCCAGGGTAAGTCTGCCAACTTTAAGCCCAGAGGAAGGGCTAATGCTTCTATGCTTTTCCAACCCTGTAGTTCCCCTTTGTCTGCCCATGCTGTGATGTGAGAGAGCCTGGCTGCTTCATAGTATCCGCGTATGCTAGGCAATGCAACTCCTCCATGCTCATATTTTTTTTGGAGTATTTTCACTGCAACCCGTGGCCTAGACTTATTCCAGATATAGTGTTGTCCAAGAGATTGGAGCTTATCTATTAAAGCGTTGAGGACATTAAGAGGGATACAGTGGAAATAGTACAGAATTTTAGGCAAGATTGTCATTTTGAAAGAAGCTATGCGGCCTAGCCATGAAATCTCTTTAAGACTCCAAGAGGAGGAGGGCTCAGTAACCTCTCTAATAAGATCTGCATAGTTAACGGTAATAACCATTTTCGGGTCTGGACCAAGTTGTACCCCCAGATGCTGAATGGTGGTTTGTGACCATTGGAAAGAGTACGATGTTTGCAATATATCTAATTGAAATGCTGGGATGCATACTGGTAGAGCTTCCGTTTTGGCAACATGTACCTTGTAGTAGCTATGAGCTCCGAACTCAGTAATAATATCAAAGAGTGCTGGCAAGGAGCCTATTGGGTTTGTTAGAAAGAGCGTAACATCGTCTCGCCGCCAAGTTGAACAACTCGTACTATGTGCGATTGCCTAATAGCCTGGGCTAGGGGTTCAATGGCCATGGAAAAAATTAAAGGTGAGAGGGGGCATCCTTGTCTGGTGCCGTTGGTAATATGTATTTCCGAAGAGGCAAAACCCAGTCCCTTAACAACTGCAGAGGGGCCGGAATATAGGGCTTGAATTGCCATAATCACATCCTCTGGTATGCCGAATTGGGTAAGCGTGTGCCATAAGTATTCCCATCTGACCCTGTCAAACGCTTTTTCTGTGTCCAACGACAGGGCCAGCATGGGTAACCTCAGTCGGGAGGCTTCCGTAAGTATGTTTAACATTTTTCGGGAATTGTCTGGGCCCTCTCTACCAAACGTGAATCCGACTTGGTC